>NW_020664584.1:14524932-14554286 GCF_002925995.2 Terrapene triunguis
ATTCACCAGGAGTTGGTGAAAGGAGGGTGGGAGGAAGGAGGGGGGATAGTTAATTTCTCCTTGTTTTAAGATCCAAGGGGGGTTGGATCTGTGTTCACCAGGGAATTGGTGAAAGGTTTCTCAAGGCTTCCCAGGGAGGGAATTCTTGTGATGGTGGCAGCGGACCAAAGCTAAGCTGGTAGATAAGCTTAGAAGTTTTTATGCAGGCCCCTACATTTGTACCCTAAGGTTCAAAGTGGGGATCAGCCTTGACACCTACATTGTAACTTCTGTTCACTGTTTGCCATATTGTAATTCAAACCCCATTTTAAAACACTTACTCCATTTTGTAAAAGCTGTCTCCAACCTTCATTTTTGCAAACCCTGCTGTAATCTTTTAGTTTAGGTTAGATGTGTGAATGAGGTATGTATGGATGATGGAATCAACCTCCAGCACCAGCCTGTCCTGATGAAATAGAGTTCAAACACCAACGGTTGAAGATGCAGACAACAGCCCTAACAAAGAAAGAAGAGTCCACCCTAAAAAGAAAAGAACAAAGGTACAATAGAAGGATGATCAAAGCCAGGTCCGAGGCTGAAAGTCATTTCTGCAATTGACGGGTGATCAATCACCAAACCCAGAGGCAGCGTGACACAGCAAGACCTATAGACTCTGGATTCAAACTAAAGCCTACAAAAAGGATGGGTGAGATGGAAGACTTTGGAGGGTAACATTCTGCTGCCAACATGGAAGGGCATCGGTGCATGCCCAACAGAGACCCAGCCCTTCCTTGTGCCCGGCTTTCCTGGCCAGTTAGCCGCCACGAGCTACGAACCCAAGCTGCAAAGTCAAGCCATGAACTCAAGCTATGTTCAGGACTGGTAACTATACAGCAGCTGCAGAACATCTGATGGATGTGTGTGTGTGGGGGTGTGTATAGGTATTAGTTATTGGTCATAAATCAAATTGTGTTATCATAATAAATGTGGCATCTTTGTCTTGCCCTCTGAAAAGATCCTTTGTAGTTTTGTCTGCATAACAGTATCATGGATTTATATAAGGGCAATACGATATTCTCTGTCTTATTCTCTATCCCTTTTTAATGATTCCTAACATCCTGTTTGCTTTTTTGACTGCCACTGCACACCTGATAAGCATTCTCTAAACTTAGGGCAATACACCCTCCCCCATTCCTTCCACCCCCAAAAACACAGAGAAACAATACCCAACCAAAAAAAAAAGCCTCTAAAGAAAAAATAATTCAGGCAAAAGTCCAGCAGCAGAGTGGGGGCTATCCAGTTCATTGCACTGAATGCAGCATGTACCATTACCTGCCTTGTGAGCAGATGGGGTATATGTGCATTTCGTGCAAGGAGCTTACGACCCTCAGAGACCGAGTACGGGTTCTGGAGACCAGAGTGGCTGAACTGCAGGAGCTAAGGGAGATAGAGAGGTACATAGATAAGACTTTCTGGGGCACAGTAGAGCAGTTTCACCCCCAGTCTGACAGTTTCTGTGCTGTTGAGGAGGATTAAAGTCTTGGGGAAGGAGAACACCAAAGTGGAGTAAAGAGAAACTATCCCATAGTAGGGACCCTCCTTCCAGATGATGTCATGGCATCCTCTTGTACTGATGATACCTGTCCTAGGGAGGGATACACACTCACTAAGAAGATCCAGGAGGATTCGACCATTAGAAACATAGATAGTTGGGTGAACCACATGCTGAATTGCCTGCCAGTTGTGAAGGATGCTAATCGCTCAACACACCCAGACAGGCTTATGTGCAATGCTGGGGAGGAGCCCGTGGTCGTGGTAACACATAGGTGCCAATGACAAAGGAAAAGATAGAAGAGAGTTACTGCAGGCCAAATTGAGGCAGATAATTTAAGAGATTAAAGTCCAGGACCTGGTAGCATTCTCTGAAACGTTTCCATTTCCTCCCGAGGGCCAGTCAGACAGGCATAACTTCAGGGTCTCAATGAGTGGATGAGATGATAGTATCAAACTGTACTCTAGAATCTCTATGGATAGAAATTCCATGCTTGAATAATAAGAGTATAACAGTAGGGATATGCTAATGACCGCCTAACCAAGATGGGAGGGAGGGATAGCTCAGTGGTTTGAGCATTGGCCTACTAAACCTAGGGTTGTAAGTTCAATCCTTAAGGGGGCCATTTAGGGATCTGGGGCAAAAAAATTAGTCCGGCCTAGTGAAGGCAGGGGACTGGACTTGATGACCTTTCAAGGTCCCTTCCAGCTCTATGAGATAGGTATGGTGAATGTGACATGCTCAGGGAGATTAGAGAGGCTATAAAAATAGAAAACTCAATAATAATGGGGGAACTTCACAAAAATGAGGATGCTGGTTCAAAGTAAATTAAAAGAAACTGTCTCCAAAGTGAAATGCCTTCAGGCTGCATGGAAACTTTTTCAAAACATCATAATAGAGGCTTGAATTAAATACATACCCCAAATAAAAAAAACCATAGTAAGAGGGCCACAAAAAGTGCCATCATTGCTAAACAACAAAATAAAAGAAGCAGTAGGGGCAAAGGTAATTTGTTGGGAAAGACTCAACATGGTTTTTGTAAAGGGAAATCATGCCTCACCAATCTACTAGAATTATTTGAGGGGGTCAATAAGCATGTGAACAAGGGGGATCCAGTGCATATAGTGAACTTAGATTTTCAGAAAGCCTTTGACAAGCTCCCTCATGAAAGGATCTTAAGCAAAGTAAGCTGTCATGGGATGAGAGGGAAGGTCTTCTCATGGATCAGAAACTGGTTAAAAGCTAGGAAACAAATGATAGGAATAAATGGTCAGTTTTCAGAATGGAGAGAGGTAAGTAGTGGTGTTCCCCAGCAGTGTGCACTGGGACCAGTACTATTCAACATATTCATAAATGATCTAGAAAAAGGGGTAAATAGTGAGGTGGCAAAATTTGCAGATGATACAAAACTCAAATCCAAAGCAGACTGTGAAGAGCTACAAAGAACATAAGAATGGCAGTACTGGGTCAGACCAAAATTCGATGTAGCCCAGTATCCTGTCTTCCGACAGTAGCCAATGTCAGGTGCCTCTGAGGGAATGAACAGAACAGGTAATCATCAAGTGATCCATCTCCTGTCACCCATTCCCAGCTTCTGGCAAACAGAGGCTAGGGACAATATCCCTGTCCATCCTGGCTAATAGCCATTGGTGGACATATCCTCCATGAACTTATCTAGCTCTTTTTTGAATTTGAAAGGAATCTCACAAAACTGGGTGGCTGGGCAACAAAACGTCAGCTGAAATTGAATGTTGATAAATACAAACTAATGCACATTGGAAAATATAATCCCAGCTATACATATAAGATGATGGGGTCTAAATTACTCAAAAAAGATATCTTGGACTCATTGTGGATAGTTCTCTGAAAACATCCACTCAATGTGCAGTGCCAATCAAAAAGCTAACAAAATCTTGGGAATCATTAAGAAAGGAATAGATAATAAGACAGAAAATATCATATAGCCTCTATATAAATCCATTGTACCCTCATATCTTGGATATGCATGCAGATGTGGTCGCCCCATCTCAAAAAAGATATATTGGGATTGGAAAAGGTTCAGAAAAGGGCAATAAAAATGATTAGGGGTATGGAACAGCTGCAGTATGAGGAGAGATTAATAAAACTGGGACATTTCAGCTTGGAAAAGAGACAACTAAGGGGGGATATGATAGAGGTCTATAAAATCATGAGTGGTGTGGAGAAAGTAAATAAGTGTCATTTACTCCTTCTCATAACACCAAATGAAATTAATAGGCACCAGATTTAAAACAAATGAAAGGAAGTATTTTTTCACACAATGCACAGTCAACCTGTGGAACTATTTGCCAGAGGATATTGTGAAAGCCAAGGCTACAACAGGGTTCAAAAAAGAACTAGATAAGTTCATGGAGGATAGATGCATCAATGGCTATTAGCCAGGATGGGCAGGGATGGTGTCCCTAGCCTCTGTTTGACAGAAGTTGTGAATGGGCAGCAGGTAAGGATCTCTTGATGGATTACCTGCTCTCTTCAGTACCTCTGGTGCATCTGGCACTGGCAGAAGACAGGATACTGGGCTATATGAACCTTTGGTCTGACCCAGTATGGCTGTTCTTATGTTCTTATATACTTATGTTCTATAAAAACTGGAAGTTAAATTCTACTGGGCAAAAGAGAAAGGAGCATAAACTCAAGTGTGCAAGTGTAATTAGGCAGGCCAAAAAAAGAATTTGAAGAGCAACTAGCCAAAAACTCAATAACAACAGCAACAAAATAACAGCAAAATTGTTTCTAAGTACATCAGAAGCAGGAAGTCTGCTAAACAATTAGTGGGATAACTGGACGATCAAGTGCTAAAAGAGCACTCAAGGAAGATAAGGCCATTGTGGATAAACTAAATGAATTCCTTTCTTCAGTCTTCATGGTAGAGGATGTGAAGGATATTTCCACACCTGAGCCATTCTTTTTAGGTGACAAATCTGAGGAACACCCAGATTGAGGTGTCACTTGAGGAGGTTTTGGAACAAATTGATAAATTAAACAATAATAAGTCATCATAACCAAATGGTATTCACCCAAGAGGTTGGAAGGAACTCCATTGTGAAATTGCAGAACTATTAAGTGTGGTATCATTTAAATCAGCTTCTGCAACAGATGACCAGAGGATAGCTAATATGACATAAATATTTTTTAAAAAGTCTCCAGAAGAGATTCTGGTAATTACCGGCTGGTAAGCCGAACTTCAGTATCAGGCAAATTGGTTGAAATTATGGTAAAGAACAGAATGACCAGGCACATAGATGAACATGATTTGTTGGAGAAGAGTCAGTATGCCTTTTTAAAGGGAAATCATGCCTCAACAATCTATTAGATTTATTAGAATTCTTTGAGGAGTTCAACAAGCATGTGGAGAAAGGTGATCCAGTAGATATAGTGTACTTAGACTTTCAGAAAGACTTTGAAAAGTTCCGTAACCAAAGTAAGTGGTCATGGGATAAGAGAGAAGGTCCTCTCAAGGATCAATAACAAGTTAAAAGATAGGAAACAAAGGGTGGGAGTATGTAGCAGGAAGAGACCCTGAGACATAAGCCATTGTATGAGAGACCTGCTTACAGAATCTGGAAAAAAACAAGGCTGCTATTGCAAAAGCACACATTCCTAAAAAGTGCTAAGTACAGAGTACTCACGCCAATTAGTGCTCATCCCCTATTCATGAACCCAGCGCCTTAAAAAATCCAGCCTATAGCTAGAACCCAATATTTCTGAATTCAGACAAAGACTTTGGAATAGTTCCACGCACACAGAGGCACACAACCCCAGGCACACAGTTATAGAGGTCTGCATGTCCTAGTCAGGAGAATCTAGTAATTTTCGAGTGGGTGCAGGAGCATGACTCACATACAGGGGAAACATGAAATGCAGAACCTGGGGCCACCCAGAAGATAATTAGCCCATCTTAGAATTTTGACCGAATGCAGAAGCTGAGGATTGTGAAAGGCTGAAAGTCATTTCAATGGGACATATTCACCGAATTGCCATAGACAGAAAATTTCAATGGAAAAAATGGGGCAAATAGGTTGAAATTCTAACCTTTCTCTGTGACTGACTTGGTGACAGTCCATACAAATAAGATTCCAGCATTGTGACTGTGTTTCATTCTGAATCATATTAAGCCTGAAAATCAAAATGGAGCTGTACAAAAGGTGGACACATGGACAAATAGATAAGGATGACTAGAAAAGTATACAACAAGGATGTAGGAGCACAATCTAAAAGGCTAAGGTGCAAGATGACTTGCACCTAGCAAGGGACATAAAAGGCAATAAGAAAAGGAATTATAAGTACATTAGCAGCAAGAAAAAAATGAAAGAGCAGGTCAACTACTTAGTAGGGGACGTTAGTTTATAACGAATGAAATCAAGAAGGCTGACAAATCTGTACAACCACCCTCTCAATAAAACAACTATCTCACACAATAACCTCAAACACAAATAGCATCTCACTGCAGCACTCACCCACACAGATCAACCCAAATCTGCCAGCATAACAGAACCCCCACATAAATCATCACAACCATTCACACTGCAATTCAACCAGCACACACAATAAACCCAATCACACATAGCCCACTACCGAAACACAAATCCCTTATTTACCACACACAAAAATCAACACAAATGTTCCAGTACAACACATTCTACACATAAATCAATACAAACAAATACACAGCTTCACCAGCACACACAATAACCCCAAACATCACTCTGAACACCAGACTGTCTATTGAGTCTGTATCACATGATGCAAAGAGTTAAGAGAATGGTTCAGAACTCTTTCTTTTTAGCATATCTTCAGGTTCCATTATCAGTGGGATTCACGGTCTGTTGTTGGCCAGTTTGTTAGTTCTCATCCATTTTTATTTTTTGTAATACACATGAGTTTCCAAATTACCCTGGTGTGACTGCACAGGCTTCCAGCTACTAGCGGATGAATAAGCCAACTGCCTCCAGTGATAGAAGCCTGCCACAGTGACCTGGCTGACAGGGCAGCTAAAGAGTAGGTAACATTTTTAAGAAGAAGGTCCTCAGACAAATTTAGAAAAAAATAACTCTAACTTTTAAAAGCCTTTGATTAATCACTAATGGATGAAAACTGAGATATCACCATCCTTTCCCCTCCGTGCCCGCCTACCTCCCTCTTTTTGCCTCTCATCCAAATCCTTTAACTTTCTATCCTTTTTTTTGTCTTCTTTCTATTTTCCCAACAATTTCATTTTCTGTGGGAAATCAATAAAATATAAATAAATCAAGAAATATAAAGAAATGTGCTCACTTAAAAGTTCATTATAATGACTGGGTTAACATGGAAAATAAAAATGAAGATTTAAGCATTTTAAGGAGTTAATTGGGAAACAATTCCTCTCCCACTTACCCCAGTATAAATCAGGAATAGCTGCACTGAAGCCAAGGGAGATGCACTGCTTGAAAACTGGGGTAAGTGAGAGGAGAATGACACCAAAAGAGAGGTGTCTTCTTCTTCTTTTTCTTCTCCTCCTCCTATTGTTTAATGTCCCTCTATAAAGTCCTACCTAATGAACCTGCACAGACACAGATTATCAATTTCACAACACCATTCCCCATGTGCTGCATTACAATCGCCTCTATATGCTTTGGTGCCCACATGGGAATTGTTCCCAAAGAGAATCTACTATGGCATTGCCAGGCAACCGGAGCCACCTTGGTAACAAACAGAGAAGAGGTCAGCCTTCTGGAACAACACAAGGTTTTCTCCTACGTCTGATAGAGGGATCGGTTTAGAATGGACAGTTTCAATCTGTGGGGGCTGGAAAAGCTGAGACCGAGCTGACTGGTCATCAGACAAAGCAGCAGAGAGGCCTGATACGATTGTGGTTCCGAAGACACTGCTTTACAGTGAGTGAGCTGTAGAGTGGTGCCATGGTGCTGTTATGTGATGAGGACATGCCGATGCAGCATCAGAATGAGGAGAGATTAATCAGACTGGGACTTTTCAGCTTGGAAAAGAGATAACTAAGGGGGGGGTATGATAGAGGTTTATAAAATCATGACTGGTGTGGAGAAAGTAAATAAGGAAGTGTTATTTACTCCTTCTCATAACACAAGAACTAGGGGTCACCAAATGAAATTAATAGGCAGCAGCTTTAAAACAAACAAAAGGAAGTATTTTTTCAACCTGTGGAACTCCTTGCCAGAGGATGTTGTGAAGGCCAATACTATAACAGAGTTCAAAAAAGAACTAGATAAGTTCATGGAGGATAGGTCGATCAATGACTATTAGCCAGGATGGGCAGGGATGGTGTCCCTACCCTCTGTTTGCCAGAAGCTGGGAATGGGTAACAGGGTGTGGATCACTTGATGATTATCTGTTCTGTTCATTCCCTTTGGGGCACCTGGCATTGGCCACTTTCAGAAGCCAAAATAGTGGGCTAGATGGGTTTTTGGTCTGACCCAGTATGGCTATTCTTATGTTCTTATGGTAATATTTTTTCAATATCCCAAAGTTACTAAATCTCTTCTGCTCTGATACACATGATTTGGATGATTCCCTTGGGGCTTTTGTCTGATTCATCTCCTTCTTTTAAATATTTGTGTTCTACATTTGCTGCTCAGAGTTCATTCTATGTAAGGCCAATATAAAGCTTTTTGCCATCTGCCCATCACCTATGGTCATAATTTTTATGTTCCTTAGCATGGTTATATCACATGATATCCAAGCTCAGAGTAGTCTCCGAGTCATGACCTGTTATGTATATTTCTGTTTTTTATTTTAATATAATATAAAATTCAAAACAAAATGAATCAAAAAGATATAGTTGAAACAAAATGTTCTGCCATAATCAAGACAAAACAAGAGAGTCAAAAAGATTCCTCAAAAGTGTTGTTGAGATTGACACTTTCCAACAAACATTTGTGTTTCGATAGAACTGCATTTCCTGAGGAAGGTCACGTTTAAATCGTCATCCTATTCTTCATTCCCTCACAGCCTTACTTTCATGCTAAGCACTTATGCATAAAGAAGTGGGCCTGCACGAGGTCTGAGATGTCCTATGCACTGGCCTAACCAGACACCAATGACAAGCATAGGACATGCACTGCATATTTACAATGTCTTGATAGAGAAATGATAAGAACACACTGTCAGTGGGTAGGAACCACAGCCATCGTTCCAACATGACCATGGTTAGAAGTCAGGAGTCCCTGGCTTCCCATTCTGCCCTGTGTCTTTGTTTTCTCATTAGTTTGATGAAATTTTAGAAACACACAGCATAATCAAGTTAAGTGTTGCCTCTGGTCCTCCACTTCTGAGATGTGCAGGGTTCCAGGGAATTAATCCCCAAAAGCCCTTAAAGAATGGACATGGATAGAAACACTCCCCCAAAGCTACATGCCTTTGCTGCAAGTGAAGACTACAATTAGCTATACGCAGCTCATCTGAAGACAGCAACAGAGGCTTAGACCAATAGATAATGCTGAACAATCCATTTCCCTTATTGACCAGCAGAACCTTGAAGTTGGAGGAGGAAACACATTATAAATCAGGGGTCATCTACAAACTCCATCCCAGTAAGTTTAATTTAAGTCATCACATTTTATTTTATTTTTAAAATAAATGAAATTAAATTAAACACTGTACATCTCAAAGATAGCATTAACTCCTTCCTACTTCAAAAGTGATTTAACTCTGACCTCCTGATACTAACTTTAAAGAAGGAAGATAGAGTATGCCAATGGAGAGGGACTAAGCTGGGAACATTCCAGTGGAGAGGGACTAGAATGTTTTGTAACCAATAGAGCTAATTCAAAAAACATTTATGGAATGGTTTCCTATTGGAAAGTTATGTTTTTTTTAAATCTCAGTGTTTCGTAGGTATGTATCAAGATTAATGAAATTTTTGATGGGAAAATTTTGACATGATTTGAAATCAAAATGGAGTATTTTATTCAACTTTCTCATGTTATTTCATTCTAAATTGAATATTATATTTAATGAAACCCAGGTCTGCATCTCCATCATCTCAGGACCTTCTGGCTGCTGTGTTCCATTGAGTGGTGACTCCAGTGCTGAATCCAGGTATAGCCTGAGAAACAAGGAGTTAAAAGCATCTCTGAAGAAAATCATAAGCAAAATATTTCAATTAGTCCCTCACCCTGGTCTTAGCAGGTGTCTCTCTCTCTGGAGGTACGTTCACACTGCACACTTCTTTCAGGAATCAGATGCCTCTTAAACATTTTGCTAGGATTTTCAAAGGAGCTTAAGAGTGTTAAGTGAGCAATGAAACTTTCTATGAGTGCAATAGTAACCTATTTTATTAGTTTTATAAATTCTCAATATAGAAACATAGAAGTATAGGACTGGAAGGTTTGTGGTCTAACCACTGGGCGATGAGATGTTCTGATATGGGGGCTGCCTCACTCTCTTTCGTTGAAGCTTTTCCACTGTGGATAAGAGAGATACTGGGTCCAAGAGACAGTGAGAGAGCATGAGAATGACTCTATAGCCTGACAGTTAGAGCACTTACCTAGGAAAGGAGTGTGACGGGATCCCCCCAGGGTGCAGCCTGGGACTGATTTAGTTGGGAATTGGTCCTGCTTTGAGCAGGGGGTTGGACTAGATGACCTCCTGAGGTCCCTTCCAACCCTGATATTCTATTCTATGATTCTATGTGGGACCAATTAACTCTCTCCAACCTGGGCTGTCTCTCACAATGCCTTGCTAGTGACCAGCAGCAAGCCCCTCCAGGCACTGTGATCACTCAGCGCAACAGCATGTGGAGCCCCACACCCAGCTAGATTGCATGAATGCTCCCAGAGCCACTCATGAATCACACAGAGAAAGGCACCAGAGCCAAATCCCTCCAGCTCCCAGCACTGTACCTCAGGAATATACTGTTTTGAACTGCTCAAGATGGGCAGTGCAAATGTATTAATTGGTTCACCACTTCAGCAATGTAAAGTGGACATACACCAGCCTTTGTCAAACCTGAGCAGATTTGTCCCACACTTCATACAAACTCTCTGGTAAAGATAAGCAATTAAACAAATTTATTGACTATAAAAGGTAGATTTTAAATGATATTAAATGATAGGCAAAAAGTCAGAGTTAGTTACCAAAAGAAAAGAAAATATAAGCACGCACTCTAGACTCTCAACCCTATTAGACTGGGCAATAGCTAGATTAAGCAGTTTTTCTTACCGTATTGGATATTGCAGTCCTTAATATAAAGATTTGTACCTTAAATATGGGCCAGTCTCCTCTGTTGGAGTCTCAAGTCTTGTTCCATGTCTTTGTTGCTTGCAGCATAGGTGGGTGAAGGAGAAAGGCCCAGCTTGTGGCCACTGTGTTCTGTTTTATAGCCTCAGTCCCATGTGCTTGGGAAGCACAAGTCCAGGCATGTCTAGGGGCATTGCTGAGTCTCCAGGCAAGGTTGAGCAATTCCCCTGGTGTGGCCTCATGCAGGTGGGTCATTGAATTGTAGCTCCTTTGCTGGACAATGGTTGTTGATGGGTTGTTTGTCACCCCGACCGGGTGTTGGTCACTTTCCTTGCTGTTGCCTCTGGGGCAATATCTGGCTGCTTCCTCAGCTTACAACATATTTTAGTGACAACCATACAACACAATTCTCATAACTTCATATGCATTAATGATACATCTATATGGACAGAGAAATGATTTTCAGCAGATCATAACCTTTTCCCTGATACCTCACAAGGCCTGCTTTATATGTAAGATCACGATTATATAAAAATGAGGAATATGGGGGGTTACAGGGTGCTCCCTCAAGGTATAGAATGTCACAGGAAGTGGCCCAGAATCCTGCCCCCTTGATCTTTTGTTATTCAGCCCCAATGGAATAGCTTCAGTAGTAGTCACTGGGGGTGTTACATGTCTGAATATCCCATAGCCCAGTGTTTTCAACACTCCCCTGAGAGGTTGCAGATCTCTACTGAAATACTTTCTCCCCCTCAGGCAGAGGGGGGACTTCAAGAGGGGGGGTTTCTTACATCCCAGGGTAGTGCTCTAATCACTGAGCTAAAAGTCATGAGTTCGTTCCTCTTCCCCCCACTCCGGCTTCTTCCAAAAAACACGTTAAGCTCCGAACTCAAAGACAGGGTTCAGAGCTGAGCATCCCAAGCTAAGGTAGGTGCTGAACATCCTGAGAGGGGCAGGGCTTAGCACACAGTCCTCTCCTTGGCATCTCCCATGGTCTAGCTTGGCCAGCTCCCAGGATGGGGTATCTTATATGGAGCCCATTCTTAGGTGTCTATTCCTGCCTTTTCATTGCATAGGAGCCTGGGCACCTCATTCAGGATTTGTGGATCCCAGTGATTTTCTAGGCACCTGCAATTTATGTCTCAGCATTACAATGCCTAATGGCTGGTCTACACTGAAAAGGTACATCAACAGAGATGTAGCTATTCTGACCTAATGCCTGGTGTAGACAGCACTAGGTTGACGGAAGAATTCTTCCTAGCTTCTGCCTCTAGAGGAGGTGAATGACCTACAGGACCCCTCTCATCGCTGTAGTGAGCGTCTACACTGAAGTGCTACAGCTGTGCCACTGTATCATTTTATGCATAGACATAGCCTATGTCCCTTTGTGAATTTAGTTCTTTGTGCTCCCACTTACTATGGAAGAATCAGACAGTGGTGGAACAAAGTGAGGCTATTTCTAGCACTGAGACACACAGGGTGAAAAATGATAGGACGTTATAGTTTATTTATTTAATATTCATCATGCAGAAGGAAAGAGGGTTGTAAAATGTTATTGCCACACACAGCACAAGAAAAACTATTTGGAAATTAATAAGCAATAAATTTTACCATTATAAATAACAGGCCAGATTCTAACAGAGTAAATGTGAAGTAACATCATCAGCTTCAGTAAAAACAAGGAGGAGTCGTTGTGGCACCTTAGAGACTAACAAATTTATTTTGGCATAAGCTTTCATGGGCTAAACCCCACTTCATCAGATGCATGGCGTGGAAAATACAGGAGCAGGTATAAATACATGAAAATATGTGATTTGCCTTACCAAGTGTCAGGTCAGTCTAAGGAGACAATTCAATTGACAGCAGGATACCAAGGGAAGAAAAATAATTTTTGAAGTGGTAATGAGAGTGGCCCATTCCAGACAGTTGACAAGAAGGTGTGAGTAACAATAGGGGGAAATTAGTATTGCGGAAATTAGGTTTAGGTTTTGTAATGACCCAACCACTCCCAGTCTTTATTCAGGCCTAATCCTAAATAAATGTGTTAGTCTCTAAGGTGCCACAAGGACTCCTTGTTGTTTTTGCTGATGCAGACTAATACGGCTACCACTCTAAAGCTTCAGTAAAGTTACTCATCATTTACCAGGCATGTATATAAAATTGGAAGATTGCTCACAGCTGGGCGCAAACTTCATTTCTTCCTTTCCCTTTGTAAACTAGGAAATCCCACAGTGAAATCTTGCAGACACATTTGTTTGCTGGGCAGCTGTAATATTATGATTCCGAAGAGTGTAAATTTCTGTGTTAGTGTGGTGCCATTTGATTACTGACAAACTAACATGCATGTTTGTGTGTCTTACAAAATCTATCTATCTATCTATCTATCTATCTATCTATCTATCTATCTAAAAAGGACTTGGCTCCCAGCTACCATATTATGCACCTAAAGCACAGCATCAGCCCTCACTTGGATTCACCAAACCTCCACTCAGTTGTCACTGGACCCTGTAGACATCTTTTCTCAGTCGACACCTAAGTTTTGGCAGTAAGAGTTCCCTAGATGCTCTGAGCATGCCCATGGCTGTCCTGCTCTAGGCATACTGATGCCTAAGCCCCACAGCAGTGCGGGAACTGGGAGAAGACAGGCATTCCTCCACATAGCTCACCTGTGGGCCCACTTTTGTAGGCTGTAGACCTGGGGAACTGGAGCCTGGGTCTCTGAACTGAGAGCCATCAGGCTTCTCATAAGAATATAAGAACATAAGAATGGCCATACTGGGTCAGACCAAAGGTCCAGCTAGCCCAGTATACCGTCTTCTGATAGTGACGAATGCCAGGTGCCCAGAGGGAATGAACAGATCATTGAGTGATCCATTCCTTGTCACCCTTTCCCAGTGTCTGGCAAAGAGAGGCTAGGGACACCATCCCTGCCCATCCTGGCTAATAGCTATTGATGGACCTATCCTCCAAGAACATAGCTAGTTCTTTATTGAACCCTGTTATAGTCTTGGCCTTCACAACATGCTCTGGCAAGGAGTTCCACAGGTTGACTGTGCGTTGTGTGAAAAAATACTTTCTTTTATTTGTTTTAAATCTACTGCCTATTAATTTCATTTGGTGACCCCTAGTTCTTGTGTTATGAGAAGGAGTAAATAACACTTCTCTATTTACTTTCTCCACACCAGTCATGATTTTATAGACTTCTATCATATCCACCCTTAGTCGTCTTTTTTCCAAGCTGAAAACCCTAATAATTTTTGTTGCCCTTTTCTGAACCTTTTCCAATTCCAATATATCTTTTTTAAGCTGGGGCGACCACATCTGCATGCAGTATTCAAGATGTGGGCGTACTATGGATTTATATAGAGGCAGTATGATATTCTCTGTCTTATTATCTATCCCTTTCTTAATGATTCCCAACATATTGTTCACTTTTTGGACTGCCACTGCACATTGAATGGATGCATTCAGAGAACTATCGACAATGACTCCAAGATCTCTTTCTTGAATGGTAACAGATAATTTATACCCCATCATTTTATATGTATAGTTGGGATTATGTTTTCCAATGTGTATTACTTTGCATTTATCAACATTGAATTTCATCTGCCATTTTGTTTCCCAGTCAACCAGTTTTAAGAGATCCTTTTGTAGCTCTTCGCAGTCTGCCTGGAATTAACTATTTTGAGTAGTTTTGTATCATCTTCAAATTTTGCCACCTCACTGTTTACTCCTTTTTTCAGATCATTTATGAATATGTTGACTAGGACTGGGCCCAGTACAGACCCCTGGGGGACACCACTATTTACCTCTCTGCATTCTGAAAACTGACGATTTATTCCTACCCTTTGTTTCCTATCTTTTAACCAGTTACCAATTCATGAAAGGACCTTTCCTTCTCATGCTTGCTTTCTCTCTGTCTGGCCAAAATTGTCTTTAATTCGCAGTGGAACGGCTTGAACAGGGGGATTTAAGACTACCCCGCGATCAGACTACCCCACTGCCCAGTGATGAGGGCAGCCACCTCATAAGTAGCATATATGCTTCAAATCCCTTCCTCCATGAGGCAAAGAGAGAAATTGACCTGCGGTCTTCTCCATCCCAGGTGAGTATGCTACCGACTGAGCTAACAGTTATGAGGGAGGCCATCTTCCTCCTTCTCACATCACGGCTCAGGCTCCATTGGTGAGGTAGGCAGAGGAACGCCTGTCTTTCACAGGTCAGGAATCACTCTGGGGTTTAGGAACCTGGACACCAAGATGGTGGCTGCAGTGCACATGCCCCGAGGCTGAAACATAGGCATCTAAGGATATTTCATTGCAACAACTTAGGTGCCAAGGGAGTTTAGGCACTACAGGATTTCGCAGCAGCTGAACAAGAGTTTTGTGAATCCCAGGGGTGCCTAAATGTGAGAATGAGGCACCTAAAGTGGCAGATAGGTTCCTAAATCCCTTTGTGAATCTAACCCAGGGAAACTAACTCCTTCTACTGCATTTAGGTTTGAAATAGTCACATTGCCGCTCAGGTCCAGGCTCAGATTTTCTGTCCTTCTTGAACACGAGCAAAACAGAGACATGGTTTTAAAACTTCTTGGTGGAGGAGGACACAATCTGCTGGATCTCCTCCCGAATCCTCTCCTTGTTGTTGGATACGTTCATCTTCGCTCTTTTGAGGAGTTCTTTGACATCATCCTCTTTGTAGGAAAAATGAAAGGTGGAATACCTCTCTCTGAAGTCATGTATTTTACCTAGAAATAAAAGGGGTGAGTAAGTGCCAAAGAGAGGAAAACAGTGGTACTGTTTTACACTTTTACAGATTCCAGAAGCATAGAATCCAGGTACCTAAAGAGGCAGGGGAACAACATGGCCAACTCCTGAGGTTTTCATAGAATCATAGAAATGTCAGGCTGAAAAGACCTCAAGAGGTCACTAAGTCCAGCTTCCTGTGCTGACACACGAGCAAGTGAACCTACACCATCCCTGACAGGCGTTTGTCCAAGCTGTTCCTAAAATCTTCTATGGTGATTCCACTACATCCTTTGGAAGCCATTCCAGAGTGTAACTAGCCTTAGACACTGGAGAAAATGGCATGAAGTGATTGGGAAGGGGACAAGATTGCCTGGAAGCCATGGGGCAAGGTTGTGCACGGTCCCTAGGACTCAGATTTGGTGCCAGAGACGTGATACAAGAACAATGGACTTTTATTTGTGGGACCCTGGTACCTGAAAGGGGTGGATTTACATTGTGACCTGGCTGAAGGGACATGTCCTGGGAAAAGGTGATCCACCAGCATAGGTGCCAACTCCATGGGTGCTCCGGGACTGGAGCACTCACGGGGAAAAACGTATCGGGTGCTCCACAGCCAACGGCAGCCAAGCTCCCCCCTCCTTGCCTCCTTCTCCTCCCCCACCGAGCACGCTGCGTTCCCGCACCTCCCCCTCCCTCCCACTGTTCCCCCCCCACCTAACAGCTGTTTGGTGGCGCTTAGGACTTTCTGGGAGGAAGGGAGAGGAGAGGGGATGTGGCACACTCAGGGGAGGAGGTGTAGAAGGGGTGGGGGGTGGGGATTTGGGAGAAGGGGTGGAATGGGGGGCGCGGACTTGGAGGAAGGGGGCAGGGTGGGGCAAGGGTCAAGCACCCACCGGGCAGAGGGGAAGTCGGTGCCTATGTCCACCAGAGCGGCCATCAGCTGGGGGCTGTAGATGGGGAGAGAGCTGCTATGCCACCCCTGGCCACAAGGAGGTGCTTTACTGGTGAGTTCCCCCTTCCCAACTCTTTCAGTTTATCTACTTTATTTCCCTTCCCTTTGAAAACTAGGGAAAATGCAGAGTAATCTGCCAGCTACCTTTGTTTGCTGGGCAGCTGTAAGGTTGATGGGAGTTAAATCCTTTTGAGGATCTGCATTTGCATTTACAGTGCAGCAGGTCAAAGCTGAATCTGTCCACTGAGTCCAAACAAGTCTGTATCTCATGTAATTCACATGTCGACAGGCTAAAAGGCAGTGTAAGTGACATGAGTTATGCCTCCTTTCCACTACCTGCTGAAGGTGGCCTACTCATGCCATTAATGATCTGGATGGTGGGTGGACTGCACCCACAGCAAGTTCGCGGATGACACTAAGCTGGGGGGAGAGGTAGATATGCTGGAGGGTAGGGATAGGGTCCAGAATGACCTTGACAAATTGGAGGATTGGGCTAAAAGAAATCTGATGAGGTTCAACAAGGACAAGTGCAGAGTCCTGAACTTAGGACAGAAGAATCCCATGCACTGCTACAGGCTGGGGACCGACTGGCTAAGCGGCAGTTCTGCAGAAAGGGACCTGGGGATTACAGTGGACAAGAAGCTGAATATGAGTCAACAGTGTGTCCTTGTTGCCAAGAAGGCTAACGGCATATTGGGCTGCGTTAGTAAGAGCATTGCCAGCAGATTGAGGGAAGTGATTATTTCGCACTGGGTGAGGACACATCTGGAGTACTGCGTCCAGTTTTGGGGGCCCCACAACAGACAGGATGTGAACAAATTGGAGAGAGTCCAGCGGAGGGCAACGAAAATGATTAGGGGGCTGGGGCACATGACTTACGAGGAGAGGCTGAGGGAACTGGGCTTATTTAGTCAGCAGAAGAGAAGAGTGAGGGGGGATTTGATAGCAGCCTTCAACTACCTGAAGAGGATGGATCTAGGCTGTTCTCAGTGGTGGCAGATGACAGAACAAGGAACAATGGTCTCAAGTTGCAGTGGGGGAGGTCTAGGTTGGATATTAGGAAAAACTATTTCACTAGGAGGGTGGTGAAACACTGGAATGAGTTACCTAGGGAGGTGGTGGAATCTCCATCCTTAGGAGTTTTAAAGGCCCAGCTTGACAAAGCCCTGGCTGGGATGATTTAGTTGGGGTTGGTCCTACTTTGAGCAGGGGATTGGACTAGATGACCTCCTGACGTCTCTTCCAACCCTAATCTTCTATGATTCTATGATCTCCTCTCAATTACACAAGGTGTAAATCCAGAGAAATTCATTTGATTTTGATCAAATATAAATAAAACAATTTAAAACATTGATCAATAAAGATTTGCATGTTTGGCTTTAAAAGCATGAATCAAAAGGGCTAATTTCTGTCCCCGGGGTGACTCTTAATGAACTGAAAAGCAGAAAATTTAAAACTGGTGATGGGGAACTGTTTTGCAGAGCACACGAGTGATCTGTGGAACTCAATACTGCAGAGAACTAGCAGGGCCTGGTTCTCAATAGGATTGTAGGAAGGGTGGGATATTATTTATAAATCCATGATTATATCAGACTGAATTAAAATATAATGTAAAAGATATAAACCTCCCTGCGTCAGTCCATACATAAGCTAATTTTCTGGGAAAGTTTTATTCAGAATTATTTATTACAGTGCTTCGTGCCCCTCCTTCTGACTCATATGGTGCTGGCCACTGTCAGAGTCAGGAAAGAGGGCTAGATGGTGGATGGTGGCAATATTTGAGCTCCTCTGCTCATTTTCACCAATGTCAATCAGGAGTAGCTCCCTTTAAATCAGCGATCCAGACTCATGAGGCTAGATTCACAGCGGACTTCAGGTGTTGGGACACTGAGAGTTATGGTGCCTAAGTTTTAGACCCCTAGAAAATCACTGGGATTCACAAAGGCTGAGTTAGGTGCCCAGGCTCCCTGTGCATGAATGAAGAGAGACAGGTTCCTTGGAAAGTGATCCATGAAAGCCAGCACACTAGGCTGGGACCGGCCTAAACTAATCCATGAGAGAAGACCAGGAGAGGGGTATGTGCTAAGCACTGAGGGAGTTCAGCAGCCAAGTCCTTGTTGAACAAGGACAAACGCAGAGTCCTGCACTTAGGACGGAAGAATCCCATGCACTGCTACAGACTAGGGACCGAGTGGCTAGACAGCAGTTCTGCAGAAAAGGACCTAGAGTTTACAGTGGAGAAGAAGCTGGATATGAATCAACAGTGTGCTCTTGTTGCCATGAAGGCTAACAGCATTTTGAGCTGTATAAGTAGGAGCATTGCCAGCAGATCGAGGAACGTGATCATTCCCCTCTATTCAGCATTGGTGAGGCCTCATCTGGAGCACTGTATCCAGTTTTGGGCCGCACACTACAAGAAGGATGTGGAAAAATTGGAAAGAGTCCAGCAGAGGGCAAAAAAAATGATTAGGGGGCTGGAGCACATGACTTATGAGGAAAGTCTGAGGGAACTGGGATTGTTTAGTCTGCAGAAGAGAAGAATGAGGGGGGGATTTGATAGCTGCTTTCACCTACCTGAAAGGGGGTTCCAAAGAGGATGGATCTAGACTGTTCTCAGTGGTAGCAGATGACAGAACAAGGAGTAATGGTCTCAAGTTGCAGTGGAGGTTGGACATTAGGAAAAACCTTTTCACTAGCAGGGTGGTGAAGCACTAGAATGGGTTACCTAGGGTGGTGGTGGAATCTCATTCCTTAGAGGTTTTTAAGGTCAGGCTTGACAAAGCCCTGGCTGGGATGATTTAGTTGGGGATTGGTCCTGCTCTGAGCAGGGGGATGGACTATATGACCTCCTGAGGTCCCTTCCAACCCTGATATTCTATGATTCTATGATTCAAGTCAGGGCTGGAAGGAGGCGCCTGTCTTTACTTGGGGTTCTCAGCTGTGGAGACAAAGACTCTTTAGCCTGGTGGTTACAGATCTTACACAGGCTGTGAGGGGCCCAGTCCCTCTACTCTGCTGACTCTCCAATTATTTATCCAAAGTGTAACAGCTTCAAGAGGGGAGGCTGATGCAGCCTTACATCAGAATATCCCACAGCTCAGTGGGAGCTCAGCTAACAAGTAGCAGATGAAATCCCTTCTCACCCTCAGGCAAAGCGGGGACTTGAACCAGGGCCCTCCACATCCTCGGTGACTGCTGTAACCCCTGCGCTAATAGTCATGAGAGAGGGCCTCTCTCCCCTGCATTTGTCGGAGCACACGTGTGGGGCCCGATCCAGCAGGCACCAGAGGCTTCTGGAGGCCGGGATTGGGCTGCAGTGGACATGCCCAGAGACTGACACATAGGCACTGAGTGAACTTTCCTGCAAAAACTTAAGCACTGAGCAAATTTAGGCACCTACGGTGTCTGGTGGCAGTGGAGCAGGGGTTTTGTGATTCCCAGTGAGGCCTTATCCTAACATTTCATTGGGTAAACTGGCAATGAGGTGCCTAAGTCTCTTTGTGAATCTAGCCTATAGACTTTTAGAAGAGGTGTACAATTAAGTTACCTGGACAATTTTCCTTGTTGAAGAGCGGGAAGTGCATGACAGTGGGAACGTCCTTCCCTCTGAAGATGTAGCAACTGGAAGGGGTATCTGTGTCCTTCAGCTTTTCTGGGTCTATCTTGGGAAATGGGATGTTATTTGCCTCACAGTACTCAGCAGTTTTTTTGATGGTCTGGGAAGGAGGGAAAAGTGATTTTAAAATAAATAAATAAAAAATTACCATCTCCACTAATAAAATGTGATTCCACTAATATGTCCAGGCTAGAGACTTAAAAATATGGCTAACCTATGGTATGGAAACATTCCAAAGAGCCCTTAAGGAACTGACAAATAGAAGGCCTCCAATGGAAACCACACATGACCCTGTTCCTATATCTGTGTAGCCAAAATCTTTGTGTAACAATGCATAGTCTGTGGCTGAGCTTTTCAAAACCTCTGAAGGGCTATGAATGCCCAGTCTGCATTGAAATTAGTCCATTAGGTGGCCTTGAAAACTTCAGCTCAAAGTAACAAGCAGGAATCCAACCCAGACATCAGCTCAAAAAGCACCAATGTTGTTATTTTTTTTGTTTTTACAAATTCAAACAAAATCTCTAACTGTGGCCACTAGAGGGAGACAATATCACTTATGGTGATATGTGAGGCTGAGTTTAGTGAGCTTGCAGAGTTCTAACTGACTTTTGGAACTCAGTTCACATTTCTATTGACCCCATCTCCTCCTGCTAGAGCGCTCTTGTTTCTGTAAAAAGAACAGGAGTACTTGTGGCACCTTAGAGACTAACAAATTTATTTCAGCATAAGCTTTCGTGGGCTGCAGCTCACTTCTTCAGTTTTCATGAAGTTGATGGATTTCCACTCCATACGGCTAAATGCAGTGCCTTGCATAATGACAGGTTTCAAAGTAGCAGCCGTGTTAGCCTGTATCCGCAAAAAGAACAGGAATACTTGTGGCACCTTAGAGACTAACACTTCTGCAGCCCATGAAAGCTTATGCTGAAATAAATTTGTTAGTCTCTAAGGTGCCACAAGTACTCCTGTTCTTTTTGCAGATACAGACTAACATGGCTGCTACTTTGAAACTTGTTTCTGTAGGTACTAAACAAATAAAAAGTGCTCAAACCTATTGATTACCATTCCAGTCATCAGATAGGACTGTGATACACACAAAGGCACACCTTTGAAGTAAGCAGTTTCCATTTTGTACACTGAGTAAAACTGAACTTCAAGGAATTTCCTCTTCATCCATAACATCCAAAGGGAAAGAGAGGTCACACTGAGTCGCTCATGGTCGATCACACTCCCTTATCCCAAACACAAGCGACCTTGGCAGAGAATAATGTAGATATTCCCAGTATATCCTATACGTCCACACATTTCAAATTGTGATCCACACAGCACCTTCAGGGAATCCAAATTACTGCTGCTAACTACAGTGTAACCTCATTGTGTCATGGGTCAAGTCCTGACTATTTGTGCAGTGCCCTGGGCAATGGATTCTTAATCCTGAATGGGGCTTTGAGTGACATCACAATAAATAACAATAGTTACCTTGAAAGGATCCTTACTGCTGAAGTCAAAGGAAAGGATCAGTTTCACTTTCCTCTCTGGACGCAGAACAAGAGGGTAAGCGGAATTTATGCCAATGCCGGCATCGATCAGGTTGATGACTTCATCCTTATCCAAGCCAGTGGATTTAGCATCACCTGCGAAAGTGCATCCAAGTATTGTTTTAGGCTGTGATTTTTCCAATGGGTCACAGTGAGGTAGGTGCCCAAATCCTCCTGAATGCCATGTGAATTTTCAAAGGTGCCTAAACTGGCAGATAAACTCCTAGTGGGATTTCCAAAGGAACCTAACCAGGTTAGGCACTGTCAGGAGTAAGGACCTGCAGCTAGTCTGCTTACATGCTAGCTTAACCTCTTGGCAGTCTAATGAGCACAGCTGGGCCCCCACTGAGTCACCTGATTAGCCCAAGCACCCGACTGGCTGTGGAAATCTGCAGACCTGTTCTTATAACCCATGGCTGTGAGAGTTCCTGCTCCTACCATGTCCTCAGCCTTGCGCCCACCTTGCCTTGCTGCAGGTAACTGGCTCTGATTCCTAGCCTCTGACTTTGGCTTTGACCCTCAGCTCTGATTCCAGCTACTGGTGCCTGCTGTAACCCCTAGGCCCGACTCCTGTTCTAATTGTTATGCATGACCGCCCCCATCCTCGTCACTGGCAGGTACCTAATTCCAATTGAAATTAGTGGGAGTTAGGTGCCTAACCTGCTGGGTGCTTCTGTAATTACCACTAGGGGGCAGACTTGCAAAGGTGGGTCGGTGCCAAAGGATACAGAGATGCCCAATGGGATTTTCAAAAGTGCCCAGGTCCCAGAATGTTAAAGATATTTAGGTGCTGCTGTGCGTGGTGCCTAACAGATTTAGGAGACTACATCTCAATTTTAAAAAGGGATTTAGGCACTTAGGAGCCAAAACCCCATTGACAGATCAGTCACATGTTGCAACACTGAGTACAGCAACATCTAAATACCTTTAACAATCTGAGTCTGGGTGTCGAACTCCCATTAACCTCAGATGTCTGTCCGTATCTTTAGGCACCAAAATCTTGCCCTTAGCCACTTTGAAAACCTCAGCTTTAATTTTGAGAAATTAGCCTCTAAACTGGCTCAGTAGCACATGGGCATCATCTATTAACACATATTCAAACCAGCATTTGATAAGTATCCATTTTAGGAGAATCCTGGATGACTTATTAAGAAGTTCTGAGTCAGGGAAAATTCAGAATCATACTAGAACCAAGCACGACTAACGTTTGGTTTGACACTAGCTCACAACAGAGTGGGGCAACCACAGTAACAATGCATTGACAATCATGTATTCAAAAAAAGCCCCACATTCCCTTCAGTTGCGTTTAGTCCCTTTTATTTACTTCTCATGAACACTCAAAAAGTCAATTAGAGCTGGTCAAAAACTGAAAAAAAGTAATTTCTTCCACCTCCCCAAAACTGTTGAAATTTCAAAGTTGTTTCATTCCACAGGGATGGAAGCGGATTCATTTTCTGTTTTTCATGAACAACAATGACAGAGATTTCAATACAATAATTCCCCAGAAAATTTT
Source organism: Terrapene triunguis (assembly GCF_002925995.2). Lineage (NCBI taxonomy): Eukaryota > Metazoa > Chordata > Testudines > Emydidae > Terrapene > Terrapene triunguis. Next base: position 14,548,059 of record NW_020664584.1, read on the forward strand.
GATACGTTTTTTTCTGTGAAAAAGATGAGTTTAGAAAATGGCCATTTTCTACTCACAATGAATATATCATTTGAGAAATGTTGACCAGCTCCAGAGAGCACCTCATGCCTAAGGGCAGGTCTACACTTACTTCCTGGTTCGGCGGCAGGCAATCGATCTTTTGGGATCGATCCCGGAAGTGCTCGCCGTCGACGCCGGTACTCCAGCTCGGCGAGAGGAGTGCGCGGCATCGACGGGGGAGCCTGCCTGCCGTGTCTGGACCCGCGGTAAGTTCGGACTAAGGTACTTCGAATTCAGCTACGTTATTAACATAGCTGAATTTGCGTACCTTAGTTCAAAGTGGGAGGTTAGTGTGGACCAGGCCTTACAGATAAACGTGGACTCCTTGTAATATCCTTCTAATAAAGCCTTGTAAAGTATGTTTCCACACTGGCTCTCAAATAGCCGTGAGTGGATAATGCAAATTAAAAAATATTCAAAAAAGTTTGTTGGAACAAAAAACAGAAATTCCCTTTTTACTGCTACTTTTATGCTCTCTCGTGCACAAGAATGTTTGTAGGTCTGTGATAATTGTCATAGTCCTCAACATCCTCCCTCTGTGACCTTGAAAAAGTCATTTCTCATTTTTGTACCTCTGTTCTCCATTGGTTCAAAGGGAATAATAAGAGGTCTCTGTCTAGAAGGAAATTTTTACCTGTCATGGGGTACTAGGGTAATATGGCAATAGGGATTACCAAATACAGAATTTGTGATAATTTTCATGACACTATCTTCAAAGCTCTTTATTGGCTATAGTATAGTCATCCCCTCCCATGCCCACCCCTCTGCTGCCCCTATTGCTCATTATACCGTATCACCTTCCCTTCCCAACACCCAACCTCTGCCACCCCCTAATGCCCATTATACTATACAGCTGCCCCTTCCCCACCTCCACCCTCTGCTGTCTCTAGTGCCCATTATACAGTATAGCACCCCTTCCCCACCCCCAACCTCTGCTGCCCTTAGTGCCCATTATACTTGAAGGCCATTTGTCTGAGCCAGTATGGCCATTCTTATGTTCTCACCTGCTGCTGCCCCCTGCAGCCTATTATACAACACAACTGCCCTTTTCTCATTCCTTTCTGTTTAATCTATTCACTGCCAAAACAGAACCTTGAAAAAGAGAGCAATTCACCCCATGGATGTACATACATGTGGAAAGTACAATTCAAATGCATTTTGCTTACGACATTTGTACAGAAAGTTATGGGTGCTCCCCCATCTCCAGTGGAAGATACAGATACAGATTTTCCAAAACAATTGACATGCACTCGATACACTTCCTGTTAAGGAAAATAAATAAATTAATAAAAATAAAAATCAAAGCTGAAAATAAGTAAAAACAAATAACTAGAGGAAATCTGTAGACATGTTCTTCCTTTTTCCCCCCTCAGTTTTTAGTACGTGTGAGTAGGGACAGAGATGGGTATTTGTTGATCCAAAGGCACTGAGGTAGCGTAGTGCCCCTTGTAGAATAATTTCAATAAACACAGAGGGGATTCTTCCCCTGGGGCTGCTGGACTCAGAAGAACAGGGTGTGCCTGTCTGGTTTTCTAGCTCCCAGACTGACTGACAGAGCCTGTGCTGCCAGAACATCATGATGCAGGTTCTCCTTTGTGCTGGGCCATTAGGAGTGGTTGTAGCCCCCACTGAAAATGGAAGTTTCTTTGCATTTACATAGACATAACTCAGGAGCATCTGTAGTATGACAGGACATGGAATGAGGATGGAGTGTGAGGCGAGAGTAGCACATGTGCATGGAACAAGGGGGTTATGGAGTGAGTGGGCAGGGGTGAAGAGTGGCTGAAATTAGTAGGCAGCAGGTTTAATACAAACAAAAGGAAATAGTTTTTGCACACAATGCACAATTAACCTGTGGAACTCATTGCCATGGAATGTTGTGATGGTCAAAATACAAATGGCTTAAAAAAAACCCAACTAGATAAGTTCATGGAAGATAGGTCAAATGATATTCGCTAAAATGATCAGGTGTGTAAGCCCGTGCTTAGTGTAACCCTAAACCTCTACCTGCCAGAAGCCTGGAGGGAAAATCAGGGGTGGATCTCTCCAAAATTGGCCTGTTCTAAGGTCTGGGACTGGCCACTGTCGGAGACAGGATAATGGGCCAGATGAACCATCGTTCAGACCATTAGGCAGTTCTTATGTTCTTATCTGAAATCTAAGGGTAAGAGTTTTGAAAGTATTTAGGCACCTAAAGATGCAGATAGGTGCCGAGTTGGATTTTCAAAAGTGCCTAGGAAAGTTAGGAGTAGCAAGTGAATTGTAAAAACAGGTGAGATTTGTTGATTTGAGGATATTAACTTTGTATATTTTTAATGTGATGTCGACAGTTTGCATTTTAACTATTTATAAAGCTTTTATTTGCTGACTCTCTGCATCTGCTGCCATTAAATTATAGTCTCTCTCCCCACAATTTCCCACAGCTGTGAAAATTTAAAGCAATTAAAAATAGGAAAAATTAAAAACCAAATTGTACCAAGCCAAATTCAAAAATCTAAATCACTGGGAATAGACACCATTAAATTAGGCTTGAATAAAGACTGGGAGTGGATGGGTCATTACACAAAGTAGAACTATTCCCCCTACTGTTAGTCACACCTTCTTGTTAATTGTTGGAAATGGGCCATCCTGATTATCACTACATTTTTTTTTAATCTCCTGCTGACAATGGCCCACCTTAACTGATTACACTCGTAATAGTTGGTATGGCAACACCCATTTTTTCATGGTTTCTGTGTATATCTATCTATCTATCTATCTATCTATCTATCTTCCTACTGTATTTTCCACTGCATGCATCCAATGAAATGGGTTCTAGCCCACAAAAGCTTATGCTTAAATAAATGTGTTAGTCTCTAAGGTGCCACAAGTACTCCTAGTTATTTTTACCAGAAGAATTATCAGAACTCTCTCTGTTTTCCCCTTTAAATGACGGGGAGTGGAGGGAACAGTAGAAGAAAGAGCTGAAACACTCAGAATGATGAATTATGCAGAGAAATTGTTAAATTACGAATGTTCTTCCTTTTAGGACACATCTGGTTCTTTGTTCCCACCTCTGGAGCAATAATTCGGAAAGTCAAGAGGCTGGCTTTCTTTGAAAAGCCCCGTCTAAGTGACAAAATATTTCTATAAAACTTGCCTCCATGTTCTGTTTCAAAAATCCTGCCGAATTCAGCACACTCCTCCATTCTTGCTGCCAAGGTCTTTGAACTCCAGGTCTCACTCATTTCACAACACTTCTGGTAGGAATTCTTGCCCTTGTGTTCTGCTTAAATAATGGGTGAAATTAGGTTAGATTTGGGACAAGCTTCAGATGTGTTCAGGGGCACAGGGATTTTCAAAGGGGTGTGAAGGCAGTTTCAGTGCCAGCTCCCTGGAAAGGCAACAGGATTTGGGCTGTTAACTCCCTTAGGCCCTTTTGAAAACCTCAGCCTGCGTGTACTGGAACAGCCCTGGGCATTTGTGAAAATATTGTTATGTTGTCATGGAACCAAGCAGGCAGCAATTCATTCACCTGATAATTGGGATTACCTAAGGTGCCTAAGGAAGTCAACTTTAGACCCATTTGAAAATCCCATTTTAAATGATTAGACACAGGGACATCTAGTAAATCTAGTTTCGCTGGTCCACTTGCCTTTCAGGACTTCCTTCAGCTTCCCAAAGACTCCCTCGCAGTCTTCCCCAGCTGAGGCATGACCGTGAAACTCCAGGAGGAGGAGGGCACTCCAACAATGTGTACAAGTGCAATGAGTACCTGGGAGGAAAGAGAACATAATGTGGCCAACAGGCAGCTGTTTATCCTGTGAGCACCCAGATGTGGAGAGAGGAAAGACTCATGTCCTCAGTGCCCAAGTCTCTTGAAAGCAGGGATGAAACAGCCAGTGTAGGGTCAGACACCTGGCTGCTGAATCTGTTTGACCTGGTGTCCTAGAACATCAGGCCACACTTCAGTAGAAGGAGTGTAATGGTTAGAACTCACCTTCCAATGGCACCTAGCTTACGGTGCGAGCTACCTGGGGCTGACCAGGACTCCTCAAATTTTATGTATTTATTTATTTTATTAAAAATGACTGTTCAACCAAATTGGAATTTTGGTTAAAAAGAATTAGTTTTCAGATGAAAAACTGAAAACACAAATTTTGATTAAAATAATCCATTGATATATTCCAACGCCAGAAGAGACCACTGCAGTCAACTAGTCTGACCTCTTGTGTAACACAATAAACTGTATTCACTGGTTTGGTTTCACATAAATTATTTTGTTTTATTTTATTTTTTTTTTCACTTTGAAAATGAGCATTTTTTCTCTCATACATTTTACCAAAAACTGAAATGTTTTACCATATCCAGAAAAAATCAGCCTCAGTTTTGGTTTATTGTCTGAACCTTCCCCAACTTCTCGCAGAAAACACTTTTCAATGCGTTCTAGTGCTGATGTGAAAACAACTTGAGCCCTGTAGAGATAAATGTGCATGCCAGGTAGAAGTGTATTCCCTATGGATTTCACCCTATAGATCTAGGATTTAGGTACCCAACTTCTATTGAAATTTAATGGAAGTCAGGCACCTAATTCCATTAGGCTCATTTTAAAAAATCCCACCATTGATGCTAAAGTTATTCATCAGCATCTTGAAGGACTGGAGCTACAATTATCAAGCAAACCTCAGGGAGGTAGGAATTCAACTTCCATTAAATTTTACATTCTTCTGAAAATCCCATCATTAAAGAATAGACTGTCATGTGGCATGGCAGAGCTGGGGGGGGGAGGGGTGGTAGTTAATAAAGGCTGTGAATGACAACCTGTATATCCAGCTATATAATGACTTACCTCCTCCAAGTGGAGGCATGGCCATTTCTGATGTGTTTTCTGCAAGAAACAATCAAACCACCAGTTAGAATTATGTAGTTACTGATTCTCTGGCCTCCTAACACCCAAAGCCTGCGTCTGCCAGCCTGTCTGAAATTCAAACATTAGCAGCATTTTCCTCACCTGTCAACCTGACTCCATCAGCCCCCTCTTTGGTCCCACCCTGCAGCATCTTCTTGCATCAATCTGAAACATCCTCAGTACCTAGCACAACTCCACCCAGGCCAACTCTTAACAGAATGTTGGGGTCACAATGGTTGACGTTCCCATGTGGTGCAGGACTGCGATGGAACAAGGAGCCCACAAGAAACTCCTTTCAGCCATGCTGCCAAACCCACAATCATGGGTTTCTCCAGAGGTGCAAACAGAGAAGGACAGGGGAATATTCCCCACACATACTGAAATATCAACCAGTTTCAGCTTTGAGCTGCTTCTTGCTGACTAAACTCTGAGGACGCCTTTTGGGCATTCTAGGATAAATGCAACTACCACTGCTTAGCATCACCCAGCTGGTCCTGGACCTACAGAGGTAAAGGAAAGTTCACCTCCATCTGTCAGGCAATTGAGACAGAGAAGTAACTACAAGAAACTCTGTTCCTTGCAGGGGGTTTGTCCAATTTAACTGGGTTGAACTGGGTTAAGCCTGGTATGGGAGAGGTGAATCAGGCCAGTGATCCGAGGAATATAATACCCACATCTTCCATGTGTAGGCATGTGTCATAACTATAAAGGGAAGGGTGGCAGCTCTCCTGTGTACAGTGCTATGGAATCCCTCCTGGCCAGAGACTCCAAATCCTTTTACCTGTAAAGGGTTAAGAAGCTCGGGTAACCTGGCTGACACCTGACCCAAAGGACCAATAAGGGGACAAGATACTTTCAAATCTTGGGGGGGGGAAAGGCTTTTGTTTTGTGCCCTTTGTTTAAGGGGTTGTTCGCTCTTGGGACTGAGAGGGACCAGACATCAATCCAGGTTCTCCCCATCTTTCTAAACAAGTCTCTCTTATTTCAAAATTGTAAGTAAAAGCCAGGCAAGGCGTCTTAGATTTACTTTGTTTTCTCATCTTGTAAATGTACCTTTTACCGGAGTGTTTATCTTTGTTTGCTGTACTTTGAACCTAAGACAGAGGGGGGTCCTCTGAGCTCTTTAAGTTTGATTACCCTGTAAAGTTATTTTCCATACTGATTTTACAGAGATGATTTTTACCTTTTTCTTTAATTAAAAGCCTTCTTTTTAAGAACCAGATTGATTTCTCCTTGTTTTAAGATCCAAGGGGGTTTGGATCTGTATTCACCAGGAGTTG
>NW_020664584.1:14554296-14579825 GCF_002925995.2 Terrapene triunguis
TTGTTTTAAGATCCAAGGGGGTTTGGATCTGTATTCACCAGGAGTTGGTGAAAGGAAGGAGGGGGGAAGGGTCAATTTCTCCTTGTTTATGATCCAAGGAGTTTGGATCTGTATTCACCAGGGAATTGGTGAAAGGTTTCTAAAAGCTTCCCAGGGAGGGAATGGTGGCAGCGAACCAGAACTAAGCTGGTAGTTAAGCTTAGAAGTCCTCATGCAGGCCCCTACATTTGTACCCTAAAGTTCAAAGTGGGGATACAGCCTTGACAGCATGTCTGACAGCTGTCTTAGAAGAAATAATGCAAAAACTCATTAGGATTATATAGTTAGCTCCTCTCCGGCTTCCAACCATCCGCAGCTGGCTCTGTCCAGTATGCTCCAAATTCAAGCACTAAAATTATCTTCCTCACTTGTCAGCCTGACCCCCTCAATGCACACTTTCATACCTCTCTAAATGTCCTTCTTGCATCAACTTCAAACACCTTCTGCATCTGGAACAACTCCACCCAGCCAATTCTTAGCAGAGGTTTAGGGTTATAACGGGTGATATTCCCATGTGGCGAGGGATTATAATGGTACAAGGACACGAACAGAAATGCCTCTTCAGACAACACTACCAAACCTGAAGTCACTAGATTTTCCACAGGTACAATCAGATAAGGGTTAGGGACATTTCCTACTCAGGCTCAAATGACAATGAGTTTGAGGTTTGAGCCACCTCATGCTGACTTTGCCATTTGGACCCACTAGGATAAGTCCACGTACCACTGAAAAGCCTAAAATATACTGGTTCTTGTAGACCTCCCATGAGAAGCAAACCAACACCCCATTAGTATTCTATAATTATCACCTCCATGACACCTAACTCACACACCCTCCAGCCAGTCAAAAAAATCAGTCATCCTCCCCATCCACCTAATTAGTTCAGCATAAAAACATAAGAACAGCCATACTGGATCAAACCATCTAGGACAGTATTCTGTCTTCCGACAGTGGCCAATGCCAGGTGCCCCAGAGGGAATGAACAGAACTGGTAATCATAGAATCATAGAAAATCAGGGTTGGAAGGGACCTCAGGAGATCATCTACTCCAACCCCCTGCTCAAAACAGGACCAATCCCCAACTAAATCATCCCAGACAGGGCTTTGTCAAGCCTGACCTTAAAAACCTCTAAGGAAGGAGATTCCACCATCTCCCTAGGTAACCCATTCCAGTGCTTCACCACCTTCCTAGTGAAAATGTTTTTCCTAATATCCAAACTAAACCTCCCCCACTGCAACTTAAGACCATTACTCCTTGTTCTGTCATCTGCTACCACTGAGAACAGTCTAGGTCCATCCTCTTTGGAACCCCCTTACAGGCAGTTGAAAGCAGCTATCAAATCCCCCCCTCCCCATTCTTCTCTTCTGCAGACTAAATAAACCCAGTTCCCTCAACCTCTCCTCAGTCATGTTCCCCAGCCCCCTAATCATTTTTGTTGCCCTCTGCTGGACTCTTCCCAGTTTTTCCACATCTTTCCTGTAGTGTGGGGCCCAGAACTGGACACAGTACTCCAGATGAGGCCTCACCAATGCCAAATAGACGGGAATGATCATGTCCCTTGATCTGCTGGCAAAGCTCCTACTTATACAGCCCAAAATGCTCTTAGTCTTCTTGGCAACAAGGGCACACCGTTGACTCATATCCAGCTTCTCGTCCACTGTAATCCCTAGGTTCTTTTCTGCAGAACTGCTGCCTAGCCACTCGGACCCTAGTCTGTATCAGTGCATATGATTCTTCCATCCTAAGTGCAGGGCTCTGCACTTGTCCTTGTTGAATCTCATCAGATTTCTTTTGGACCAATCCTCTAATTTGTCTAGGTCCCTCTGTATCCTATTCCTACCCTCCAGCGTATCTACCACTCCTCCCAGTTTAGTGTCATCTGAAAACTTGCTCAGAGTGCAATCCATGCCATTTTCTAGATCATTAATGAAGATATTGAACAAAACTAGCCCCAGGACCGACCCTTGGGGCACTCCGCTTGATACTGGCTGCCAACTAGACACGGAGCCATTGATCACTACTCGTTGAGCCCGACAATCTAGCCTGCTTTCTATCTACCTTATAGTCCATTCATCCAGCCCATACTTATTTAACTTGCTGACAAGAATACTGTGGGAGATGGTATCAAAAGCTTTGCTAAAGTCAAGGAATAACACATCCACTGCTTTTACTCGTAATGATATAACAAGATCCAATGCATGTACTTGTACTTGTAATGATATCACAAGATCCAATGGCCAGACATAGAATGGCCAGACTGGAAATAATGTGTAATTTTTTTAACTTTGAGAATAATTTTCCACTGGAAAACCTTACCAAAGTTCATGGTAAATTCTCCATCACAGGCAATTTTTACATCCAAATTGGGTATTTTTACTAAAAGCAACTGCTCTATGAATTATTTTGGGACAGTTCTCTGGCCTGTGTTATACAGCAGGTTGGGCTAGATGGTCACACTGGTCCCTTCTGGCCTTGGAATCTGTGACTCTCTTGTGGATAATAATTTCTGCCTTTTTAGGTTTAGATTATATCTCATTGAAAGTGGTTTAAGGTAATGCAAGAAAGCCACTCTTATGCCAGAACAAGAGCGTCCACATGAGGGTTATTCTGGTATAACTATACTTGGATAACTGGTAAAATTTCCCATGTAGAGAAGTCACATATTTGCTTTCAGGGTGATTTTGTTCTGGGCAAGCATTTATCAAAAAGATACTATGTGTGTTAACATTCATTAGAAAGGGGGAATGAGACCCATGAAACTCACATATATCATTAATGCAAATGGCTTGATTTAGCTCTGACTTGGTCTACACTTATAAGGCATATGTGAGTTAGTCACAGGAGTGAAAAAAACACACACATCGCTATGACAACCCCTCTTCCCCCAACTCAGTGTAGACGCAGCTATGAAGATGGAAGAGTACTTCTGTCAACGTAGCTAATGTTGTTGGGGGAAGTAGTGATAATATACTGGCCAGTGGTGAAAGTAACTTACAGGACTTACCGGTACTGCCGGAGTCCTGAGGAGGGCATGGCCTCATCTGGAAGAGGCGTGGCCTCATCTGGAAGAGGCGGGGCCTCTCAAGATTTAAAGGCCCTGGGGCACCGGCTCTGGCTGGGAGCCCCAGGGCCTTTAAATCACCCCGGGGCTCCCAGCTGCAGAGGTGGCTGGGGGCCCCCGGGGCTCAGGGGCAAATTAAAGGGTCCGGGGCTCCGGCCGCTGCGGAGCCCCAAGCCCTTTAAATCCCCGCCGCCGAAGCCAGTGCGGTCCGGCACGGCGTACTGGCTTTTGCCGGTACGCCATACCGGACCAGACCGGACCGGACTGGCTTACTTTCACTTCTGATACTGGCAGAAGAACTGTTGCTGTTTGCCGCATCTATGATAGGGGGGCTGTAGCAGAGCCATAGCTGCTCATAGTGGTGCAGATCAGAACTAGCTCCTTTCATATCAGTGGAGTCATGGCAGGATAAACCCAATGTGAGTTATAAGAAAAATTGGACCATGGTTCCAGAAATAGAATGACTCACCTGCTCCACCTACTGCATACTCATGTTTTCCTCTCAGTCCTCCAGAAATTATTTGGAGAACAAGCTCTGAAAACAGAAAAGAAAACACGCACATTATGAGTCATTTCACATAGTTAAGGACACTAACCATATCATCTAGGACTGTGGGTTTTAACCTGTGGACCCCTAGGGATCCGCAGACCATGTCTAAGGGGTCCGCAAAAGGTTGTCATTACCATAAAATAGTGGTTTTCAACCTATGGTCTGTGGACCCCTTGGGGACTGCAGATTATGTCTAAGATTTCCAAAGCTCCTCTATTTGAAAATTTTTAGATCTCTGCAGATTCAAAAAAAAAAAAAAGGATTGATAACCACTGAGCTAGGAGATCAAAATTCAGTTACAAGGCATTGAAGATCTGTCACCCAGGGTTTTTAAAAGGAGTCATATTTTTTTCTTTAAGGTTTGAGGTTTTCTTAACTCTAGACATCAGGGACATGGTTTTGATCTGATCTGCATTAGTGTAACTCAGAAGGATAGTGGATAAGGAACAGAACTTCTAGCCTGTGGGAAACTTTGGACATTCTGAAATTTGTTTTCATCTCAAATTGATTCAAAAAGTAAAAACTTCAAAATATCTTGGAGGATTGCAATTGTGAAATATTTCAATTCAGAATTATCAAAATGACCGTACTAAATGATTCCTTTGAACAATAGCGAAGCATTATAAGGTAACAAAAATATTACCTATAAATATATAATATAAAATATAAGTTAATATATATTTTAGCTAGCTAGTTAAAAAATAAATAAAAATTGAAACCAAATGAAATAATAAAATTAACACAAAACGATAAAGTCAAAACAAAATACTCCATTTTGATTTTGTAGCATTTTGAAAATTTTCCATCAAAAATCAGAATCGACACATTCCCACAAAACTTTTGATTATCACAAAGCAGGATTTTCTGGTGGAAAACGGTTTAGTCAAAATGTTTGAACTGGCTCTATTCAAAAGTAACTCTGCTGTTTTCACTGGAATTATTCCTGATTCATGGTACTGTAAATGAAGACACAATTTGTCACTGTGGAGTTACGCCAGTGTAAAATCAGCCTGAAACCAGAATCAAACCTTAGATTTTATCATTATCTAGGTTTTATAATCTGATCATTATTTAAAAAAAAAACACCACCACAAATATTAAGGCCAATCTTGAGCATTTGCTTCCCTTTAAAATCATCAGTAACTAATCAGCTAGTTTCGGATTTCCCTGACACCTCTGTACAGTGGGCCTGATGTCACTTATGCTGGTATGAAGTAAGGGGAATTCCACTGATTGCTAATCATTTGCTCCTGATTTATGCAGGTGTAAGTGAGGCCAGAATTTGCCCAAGTGTAGATAGTTCCAAAATCAGAATGAAGTTCAAGATCAGGATTTCATCTCAACTGAGAATTTCAAAGCCACCTAAAGGAACTGAATTTCATTGTTCATTGCACTCGTAGAATTTGAGATGAGAAGGCCATTACATTTCACACAGATATCACTGGTGGAACCCAGTGACCTCATTTAAACTGAGGCAGTGCTGAACTGTTGTGTGCCACAGCCCGAGAACAGGAGATACTGAGGTGCACATGAGGCAGAGGTCCTGCAATAGCAGGGAATGATTAGGTGAGACATGCCTATATAATCTCAGCAGGTGACCTGCACACAATGCTGCTAAGAAAGGTGAATAAATCCCCATAGTTCCTGCCAATGTGACCTGGGGGAAAATTCCTTCCTGATCCCAAATCTGTTGGACCTGTAGCATGACTCACCAACCAAGCATCTAGAAACAGAATTCTCAGTACCACCTCAGAGCATCAGCCTACCCCAGCTGCTGTCCCATCTCTAGAGGTGGCTGATTTTGGATGCTTCAAAGGAAGGCTAATAATAATTAAGAAACAGCTTACAAATGTGCACCAGGGAACAAATTCCTTCCTGATTCCTCCAGGTGACTGAAGCATGAGATTAGATTATGCCCAACTCTTCTTCTTAAAATTTGTGGAAATTAGGCTCCAAACACCCAAGTCAGCTTTGAAAATCTCATCTTTAGATATAATAATCTGGAAATTATCTGGAATGCTGAAGATTTTGAAAGGCAAAAAATGAGAGTTAGGTGCTCTGTCTCCCTTTGGCACCCTTGAAAATCCAACCCATCCACAACTGGCAGACACCCATGGGCTGCTTTAGGCTACTGCTACTAATACTAAGATTGTTGGACACATGACAGTATCACTGTGATAAACAGTAGGGCATTGGGATCATTGCTACAGAATGGTGCAGTAGCTCCTCCAATGGGGACCTGTGCTGATTCCACTGATGACCTGTCCATAACTTCAATATGCAGAAATGTCAGTACCTTTTAAATATTTCATGTTTTCCTCTATGCATCCAAAGACACTTCCCCATAAACCTGAAAACAAGAAGGAAAATACCTTATTTACAATGGCACAAGTAAGAGTTCATTAAGCCCTTTCCCTTTAATACTACATAAAGAGTTGCCTGGATAAAAGCCACACTGGTAGAAAAGTCAAGGGGGCACTGGCAGGCCAGTTTCTGATGGGTTATGTGCTTTTGCAATTTGATTCACACATTCATCCATAACTGAAAAAACGTATTGTAAGTTGAGGCGGTCAACAAATTTCCAATGTAATATTTTTGCATCAGAAAATACTCTTTTGTCAAAATTTAAACTTTCCATGGGAACTTGTTGATTTTGACAAAATTTCATTTGAAAAATAAATGTGAAAGGAAACATGTTGACCTATTGGAACAGAATCTTTCAATTTTTTCATTTTGAAATTACCTTTCATTCCCAAATTTATTGGCTTTTATAATTCAGTGTAAATGAAACTATTACAGAAATAGGAAGGCAATGTTTCAATTTTATAAAAACAGAACATTTCAATTGACCCAAAATGGAAATCATTTTGTGGGAAAGGTCAGAATTTTGTGATTTAGTCCTGATTTGGAATATAAACAAATTTCCACATTTCCTATAAATGTAAATACCAAATTTTCAACAGCCCTAATAAATAGTATTAGTATTTGTAATATCACAGTGCCTATGTGACACAGGAATGAAGAATGACCCCATTGCATTAAGTGCTGTACAGACAAAAGAAAGAAAGACATTCCCTGCCCAGAGTTTGATAACTTTTGGAACATCTCTGCCCTATAGTCAGTTGAGAGATGGGTGTGTTAAATGTATTTATTATGTTTATAATCCTAACAAGATTACTTTTATCTCAGGATCATGGAAATATAGGTCTAGAAGGGACCTTGAGAGGTCTTCTTGTGTATCCCCCCACAGTGAGGCAGGACCAAATAAATCTAGACCATCCCTGATGGATGTTTGTCCAACCTGTTCTTAAAAACCTCCAGTGATGGGGATTCCACATCCTTCCTTGGAAACCTAATCCAGAGTTTACCTACCTTTTCACTTGGAAAGTTTATTTTCCCCCTTAAGGATAAATAATTGCTTGAGTTATCATACATTAGGAGATGTATTTTGAAGAATTGTCAAAGGCACCCAGAGCTAGGATGGACTGTGTTTAATTGGTATAGTTCAAATTTGAATGAATGAATGAAGCTGGAATATTCAAAGGAAGTAAGGCAGTTTGATACCCAGGGTGGGATTTTCAAAAACAACTAACTGGCTTAGGAGCACACATCTCCATTGACGTCAAATGATCCTTATACCGCATTTTAGGGTGTATAAGTAGGAGCATTGCCAGCAGATCAAGGGATGTGATCATTGCCCTCTATTCGGCATTGGTGAGGCCTCATCTGGAGTACTGTGTCCAGTTTTGGGCCCCATACTACAAGAAGGATGTGGAAAAATTGGAAAGAGTCCAACGGAGGGCAACACAAATGTTAGGGGGCTGGAGCACATGACTTATGAGGAGAGGCTGAGGGAACTGGAATTATTTGGTCTGCAGAAGAGAAGAATGGTGGGGGGGAGGATTTGTTAGCTGCTTTCAGCTCCCTGAAAGGGGCTTCCAAAGAAGATGGAGCTAGACTGTTTTCAGTGGTACCAGATGACAGAACAAGGAGTAATGATCTCAAGTTGCAGTGGGGGAGGTTTAAGTTGGATATTAGGAAAACTTTTTCACTAGGAGGGTGGTGAAGCACTGGAACGGGTTACATAGGGAGGTGGTAGAATCTCCTTCCTTAGAGGTTTTTAAGGTTAGGCTTGACAAAGCCGTGGCTGAGATGATTTAGTTGGGGATTGGTCCTGCTTTGAGTAGGGGGTTGGACTAAATGACCTCCTGAGGTCCCTTCCGAGCCCAATCTTCTGTGATTCTATGATTAAGCTTCTAAATCACTTAGGTGCTTTCAGAAATCACAACCACAAAGCCCATTGAATTTGTATGGGAGTTGAGTGCCTAACTGTCCTTCATCCCTTCGAAAATCTCCTCCCTACATACACACACATGCACAATTGCCTCATCCTTTTAGACCCTTTGGAAATTCCCTATCTAAATAAATAAATATAAAAGAACAAGACATGCTTACACTGGATATTAACTAATAGGAAGATGAATGTTCCTGGCAGGGATTTTCAAAGGAGACCATGGGAGTTAGGTGCCCGAATTCCACTGGCATTCAATGCAAGTTGGGCTTCCAAACTTCCCTAGACACCTTAGAAATTCCCAGCTCTAGTGACAGAGCAGTATCGTAGCCATTTGGACACCTGACTTCTATCCCCCCCCCCATTTCCAACCATCATGACCTTGGAGAAGCCACTTCCCCTCTCAGTGACTCAGTTTCCTTCTCTGTAAAATGGGTATCTTGATACTAATTTTTGAAAGCATATTGATATCCATGGATGGGATGTGCTATCTATATAAATGCTAACCATTTCAGGAGGATCTAAGTGGGTTGACAAAAAGGTGAGATGGTGGAAGAAGGGTGAGCAAAGGGGGTTACATGTGAATGAATGTCATGAGTGAGGTGGAAATTAGGGTGTGGGTACAGAAGGAAGATTGAATGGAGTATGGGGGGGAGGAAAGCTGAGTAGACACAAGCAACTGGCAAGAGAGCTCTGAAATTGGGATGAGACCTACAGGATTGGGTGGCTGGAAACATTCCTAATAGGTCTATAATATGAGGTAGATCTCACACTGCATTAGAATAACATAGTGGACTTGTTGCCCCAGATTTGAGGGGTGCGTGTACTCCAGAATTTGATGAAGCCAATTGCAACCATATTATGTGCATTCGGGCATCATGAATTAAAAAAAAATAGAACACTACATAGTTAAGGGTTAATTTGAACAAGCAGGGCTTCTGGAGGCAAGGTCAAATGCTAGTTGTAGGTTTGCAGCTTCTGCCTTTAATATAGAAGTTTATTATGACTAAGTTTGTTAGGAAAGTTGATTGACAACTAGTTTATTTATATTGGGAGAAGGGATGACACAGTAGGGGTCACTATGATCCATGTGTTTTGTAAAAGTTAGTTACAAAAAGGACTAGATAATAGAGTTTACTTTGGGGAAATTCTCTGCAGCTATCCAGAGAGATGTTTTTCGTGACACCATACTCCCCAGCGGGGAAGCAACTGGCCATTACCACCCTGCTGGAAAGTACTCAATACCATCTCAGATTCTAGGTAATGCTTTGGGATGTTCTAAACCTATTGCTTATGTCTGGATGTGCTTAAATCTAATAAATTGTCATTTTAGTTAAAAGCACTGCTTATTTGTATCAATCATTTATCAGATGAAAATTGATGTGTTCCCATTGATTTCATCCTGACAATGCCTGGAGTGAAACAGTTAAGTTACCACTGCTTTGGGTTCTGAAAACCCTGGGTAACAAATCTGCGATACCTATCTATCTATTGGCTGAGAATCAGGGACTTGAATGCTTACCTTGCAGGTAGCAGATACTTTTCTCTTCACTGTTATCTTTCAACTTCCCATTCTCGAATTTGCTTCCCAAGTCTTTGGTGCACACAAATGCCCCCAGGCCAGGAAAGCCAGACTCATGAGGGGTGAATTCAAACCAGGTGCCTGTGAAACATAGATAGGGTTTATAAAAAGGCCCTTTCAAGTGCCAGTCTTGTTGTCCCCTTCTTGGATGATTGCAATAATTTCTCAATTCCCTGACCATTCTGTTTGCTCTAGCAGGAAATCCTACCTCTCTTTTCACTCTGTTCACCCCATGATCATTTTCAAGTCATTTTCTATGGTGACCTTCTCCATCTGGTGTTTCCTCCTTAGGCCAGCATGTGCTGTCCTTGGATATCCCAGAAGCCTTAGGGGCTACCACAGCCTCTCTCCACCCTCCCTCCAACCACCTATCTCTAACTCTGACCCAAAAGTATAAAGAAAAAAATACTCAAAATGAGTCAAATCTAAAAGTGATATATTTAACTGTAGAGCTAATCAAAAAATAGAAACATCAATTTCATAGTTTCTGAAGTTTTCCAAGTTCTTTTCATTTCTGAAACTGTTCCTCATTGGGCAATTTATCACAAACTTACAAAGTCACTATTGAAACAATTATGGGAATTTTTCATTTACTGAAAAACCAGGTTTGTTGTTGTTGTTGTTGTTGTTTTAAATGAGGAACATCAATAACCATTTTGGTAAAGAGGTTTATGCAAAAAAAAAACATTTTCTTAAAAGGCTATTTTTAGACTAAAAAAATACATTGTTAGATTGCATTCAACTCTATTAAATAATGACTCCACCTAGTAGTGTTTACAGTAGCAGAAAGGGCAAGAGGCAACATCAATATTTATTTTTTCCATAGAGTACTTGACATTTCAGATGTGGTTTCTCTCATTAATATCACCAGTGTGTTATTGTTTTACCTGGGCTGTTTTCATGTGCTTTATGCAATATCTTTGCTTCCACTGCCGCATAGATGGGGTAAGGATTTGTCCCACTTGTGGAGGCATCGTCTTGTTGAGATAACTTGGTCTGATCATACTGGAAAGTTAAGAATTGATGAGCACAGAAATACACACGTTTTGGTGATGTTCCCTGTAATTCTGTTCCTGTCTAATTAGTTCAGGCTAGGAATTAGAAAGACCCTTTTTGCTGAGACCATCATCATCTTCGCCATTGTTCCCTCATTCTAGTGCTTTTTTTCTGTACCTCGTGGAAACAACCTACACCCCCATGTTCATCCTTATAATATGATTGTGTGGTATCTAATGCAAAGTTTGTCATGTCGGGTGTCTTTGGAAGGCTCATGATGCACTGAGCATTGTTGTCATAGTGATGTTATAGTAATTGTTGTTACAGTAACGTTATAGTAATGTTATAATTTATAATTGCATGTATATAGTTATGAGGCTGAAAATGTGTCTTCATGGCTTAAAATAAGCCCAGTCAAAAACTCTCCAAGAGCAGGGAGGCAGTTCACACCTCATCAGGGCAGGTATGGGACAAACCCAGCCCAGCCTCACAGGAACAAAGGACGATGGCCTAGGCAGCAACAAAAGGATCTGTTGGACTCTCAAGTGAGTTACCCCCCTTCCTTTGGTCAATTTGGGTGTGTGATGAATCACAGAATCATAGAAGATTAGGTTTGGAAGAGACCTCAGGAGGTCATCCAGTCCAACCCCCTGCTCAAAGCAGGACCAACACCAACTAAATCATCCAGGTAATGCTCACCTGGCTCTGAAGGTGGGGCAAAGCCAAGAGGAAAGAAAGAACATGATAAAAGTGATAGACGTTTGCCATGCTCTTCCTCTCTCTTCCACCTACATCTACAGACACCACCACCACCAAGCAATTGAAGTGCTGATCAAGGGGAGAGCCTGGCTGAAGGGCAATCAGCCAGCCTGTGGTGAGAAGCATATATGTTTGTAAGGGCATTGAAAGTGTTAAGATCAGCTTAGTATCAGGGGATAGCCGTATTAGTCTGTACCCACAAAACCAATGAGGAGTCCGGTGGCACCTTAAAACTAACAGATTTATTTGGGCATAAGCTTTCATGGGTAAAAAAAAAAAACTTCTTCAGGGTTTACCCACAAAAGCTTATGCCCAAATAAATCTGTTAGTCTTTAAGATCATCTTAGAATGTGTTTTTCTTTTATTTCATTTGATCAAATCTGACATGTGCTTTGACTTAAAATCATCACTTTAAATCTATCTTTGTAGTTAGTAAATCTATTTGTTTATTTTACCTGAAGCAGTGTGTTTGGTCTGAAGTGTGTCAGAGACTCCCCTTGGGATAAGAAGCCTGGTACATATCAATTTCTTTGATAAATTGACAAACTCATATAAGCTTGCAGTGTCCAACTGAGGTTCCTAGGGTTGTCTCTGGGACTGGAGATACTGGCTAGTGTCATTCGGTGGCAGAATCCAAGGAGCAGCTTACATCCCAGAGGCTGTGCGTGAACAGCCCGGGAGTGGGGGTTCTCACAGATGAGCAGGGGTAAGGCTGCCTCCCAGAGTCAAGGATTGGGGTGACCTAGCAGATCACCGGTCCAGATAACACCAGAGGGGAACGTCACAGCATTGTATGGACAAACAACAGGGTATTTACAGTCCATGGTGGTGACTTTCAAATAGACCTAAGGGAATTCGGCTCAGATTTAAAAAAATATTTAGGCACCTAAAGATGCAATTAGGCACGTAGTGGACTTTTCAAAAGCACCTTAGCAAGTAAATGCCTTGGGATATGTCTATCCTGGAGAAGGAAGGTCTGATTACCAGGTGGAGACACACCAGCACTAACATGATAAAAATATCAGTGTAGCTGAAGCAGCAGAAGCAGAGGGAGGGGCTAACCACCTTGAGAATGTATCTAAGTTCTAAATCACAGCTCAAATGGGTATGTTTCCTTGAACTGGGAATTAAGTTTCCAGCTCCAGTGTAAACATAGCCTGAGTTTCATCAAAATGAATAGGAATTAGGGAGCAGTAATGTCAGACAAAATGTTTTTCAGAGCATTGAAATTATTTGTGAATTCAGGTCAAATTTGTTGAATTCTTCCATCTGAGAAAAAATGGTAAAAAAGTTTAAATGCTTTATTTTGGCTGTTTTGAAATTAAACGGTTTAAAGTTTTCTTTTGAAATGGTATTTCACTTGAAAAATTAGGTAAATTGAAAATAAAAGTGTATAAAAAAACCCCTCTGTCAAGGCTGATTCCCCACTCTGGCACTTTGAGTGTAGAAGGTGGGGGCCCGCAAGGACTCTAAAAATTAATACTGGCCACCCTAGGCTTGTATTAAAGTTACAGCTTTTCGCTGACCTTGGATTGGTAGATGCTGCCACCACCCAAGTGCAAAACCCTTTTGAGAGCCCAGGAAGGTGCACATGGGAATTCCTTCCTGTTGGGTACCCTCAAGCGCTTTCATAACCAACCTCTGGGGAAAAGCTGAGAATGGAAAAGAAAAAAAAAAGAGAGATCAGCTGTTGCCACCAGCTAACTAAAAAACATATGCACAAACCTCTTAACACACAGAAATCTATCCTGTTCTTAAAAAATGTAAATTTTATGAAAGAAAGAAAGAAAGAAAGAAAGAAAGAAAGAAAGAAAGAATACATCTGGAAACTTAGGCTATTTCTAGGTTTTAAAAGAGCAATTACAAGGATTAAGCACCAAGAATAGCTTTCTTGAGGTCCAGTTTAAAGGTTACAAGCAAAACAAAAGCACATGGGGTTAGCACAGAGGAATCCACAAGCCATAAAGAAATAAAAAGAGATAAACCTAATCACATCTTCCTAGATGATTTTTCATACCTGTCCCCAAGCTTCTTACAGCATAGTTGCTGCCCTGTCCGCCTCTGCCCCCGAGAGAACAACAACAGACAGACAAAGGGGGATTTTTTTTCTCAATTTTAAAAAGTTCTAGCCTTCCCTTGGCTCTTTTGGCCAGCTGCCCACTTACTTCCTTTTACCTATGCATCACAGTGAGACTTTTTAACCCTTTACAGGTAAAGCAAGTAGAGAACAACTACCAAGAGAGATTTTATAGCTAACTGGCTGGCTGGGTGTCCATAAAAGGAAGCTATCCTCTGCCCTTCATTTATCATACCCTCCAACAATGACCAGAAACCAACCAAAAAACAAACAAACAAACAAACTAAATTTGGGGTTGAATAATCTTTTAGAAAACCATCCAATGCTGATTTAAAATTGTCAGTGATGGAGAATCCACCACAATCCTTGGTAAGTTGTTTCAATAGTTATTATTCCCATTATCTAAAATCTAGACAGTTTTTCTCCAGTCAGAATCTCTCTAGTTTCAACTTCCAGCCATTGATTTGTATTAGACATTTTCTCTGCTAGATTGAAGAGCCTATTAAAAAAAATCAAGACTGTGATTGAGACTTTCATGCCTTCTAGCTCTCTTCATATTTTGGAAAGTCAAGGATTTTGGGATCATATGCTAGGGTGAGATTTTCAAAACCACCTAAAGGATTTAGAGGCCAAACTCCCACTAGTTTTAATGGGAAATGGGTATCCAAATCCCTTATACAGCCTTGAAGTCCTCTCTTTAGAAATGCTCAGATACCTCAGTGATCTCTGAGAGCTCATGGGAAGAGGCTGACATTTACAAAGTTACCCGTGGGTTCAAATAGCTTTGAAAATATTGTCAGGAGTTATTATTATAGTTCTTCTATTTTGCTCCTGTATCCAAGTACTGTTGAGAAAGGGGGGCAGGGGGGAAATACATTAAGTAAATGCATTGACTTTTCAGTGGAACCACTCTGGATTTACGTAGCAACCCACCTGATTCAATATTTTGTAGACAACGAAAGAGGCCCAGACATCAGTGAGAGAGAAGAGTTCATCTTTAGCTGCCTGGCACACAATAGAGTACGCCTTATGAAGATCCCATGAAGATTTGGAAAGTGTATCACACAGGCGTTCTTCCAAGTCCTGTACTTTCTCTGTCCAGTCCTTGTCTTTGTAGAGGGTAGACATTCACCTTTTAATGAACCAGAAGGGATATGGCTGAGACTAAGGGAATAGGATGGGGAATTCCCCTCCCCCTTTTAATCTTTATACCTTTTATTTTTCATACAGGGAATTCTAATTATCATCCTGGCATTGTAACAAATATGTGACTTAACAAGGACTTTATTCACGGCTGTCTGTCATCATGGCCGCTGGGAAATGTATGGCAATAACAGGGATAGAGCTAAGATCCTCTGCTGAATGCCAAGGCCCCTATGATGTATGAATAAGCCATTGTGACTCTATCCAACAGAGGGCAGTGGTGAGCACACTACTCAGGCCATTCTGAGTGTGACCCAGAGCCCAGAGCTCTTCTTGAGCTACTGGGGAAAATACATTGGAGTTCAGGGTGTATGACATGGGGAGGAGAAATTTTGATCCCTCCCAGCAGAAGGGAGTGGTCACACACACACACACACACACACACACACACACACACACACACACCATTTCAATAGGCCACCTTTGATCACCCTTCTCATTTTCTGCCACTGTAGTTCACTTCAATGGGGTGACTATCAGAGTAAAGTTCTACTCAGCAAGCACGAGAGAGAGAGAGAGGTTTCTGAAGATTTTCCTTTCCCCATCTCTTTCTTCGTTGACAAGTCCACTCTTTTTGCTTCCTTCCAAGCCTCAATACTGGGGACCTGTTTGACTCTTCCCCCTCCTTCCCTCTGTGTATTCTAAATCTCTTGGTAAACCCCAGTGAATCCCCAAACCCTTAACCATCCCCACACATTGCCCTTTTCTCACTGTCCTCACTACCGGAACCCTATCCTCTGTCACCTTGGTTTTTATAAACATCACTTCTCTGGTCTCCACTGATCCTCACTTCTACAGCTCTTCAGTCTGCCAAGAATGCCTCTATGTCTTCTAATCATGTCACCCACCACCTTGTATCCCCAACATCAGCTCTCCATGCCCGTCTACATAGGCAATGACTTCCCCTCTGCCCGGTGGGTGCTCAACTCCCCCCCACCCCTGCCCCCGCCCCACCTCGCCTCTTCCCACCCCTGCACCGCCCTCTCTCCACCCCTATTCCACCCCCTTCCCCCAAGTCCCTGCCCTGCTTCTTCCCACTTCTGCACCACCCTCGCCCCACCCCCATTCCACCCCTTCCCCCAAGTCCCCGCCCCTGCCCTGCCTCTTCTCCACCTCCTCCCCTGAGCGAGCCAGGTCACCACTCCTCCCCCTCCCTCCTGGAAAGTCCTAAGAGCCGCCAAACAGCTGTTAGGTGGAGGGAGGGCGGAAATCACTGGGAGGGAGGGGGAGGATTGGGGATACAGCACACTGGCGAGGAGAAGGAGGTGAGGAGGGGGGAGTTTGGCTGTTGGTGGGTGCGGAGCACCCGCTAATATTTCCCAGCCCCAGAGTACCCACAGAGTTGTCGCCTATGCCTGGCTAGGAGGCAGCTGTCCAGTGGGTAGGACGCTGGGTTAAAGCTCAAGAGTTCCATGATCTAGTCCCAGCTCTGCTGAGTGACCTTACACAAGTCACACAGCTCTGTTTCACTTTGCATGCTTTTCCAGACTTCTCTGCTTAAAAGTGGGATTTCCAAAAGTGACTTAGGAATGCAAGTCAAAGGGTCAGTCACAGGGTATGTCTGCCCTGCAATCAGAGGTGTGACCGCAGCATGAGTAGACACACCTGTGCTAGTTTTGATCAAGCTAGCATGAGTGCCAATTGCAGTGAAGCTGAAGAAGCATGGATCTCTGTGAGGGCTTGCTGAGGTTCCTCGGCAGCCTTGTACAGCCCATGCTGTAGCCCCAGAGCTTCACTGCTATTGGTGCCTGAGCTAGCAAGGTTAAAGCTAGCTCAGGTATGTTTATGCATGCTACATCACACCCCCTGTTTTCAGTGTAGACATACCCTTAGGTGCTTTTGAAAATCTCACCCATAATGCATTGAAAATTTACAGAGATAAATAATAATAAGAATGCCCCAGTGGCCACCAACTCTGTGCAGGAAAACTGGCTCATTCTCACTTCTGCTGACATGCACCTACCAGGTGGAACCCGATACCCCACACAGATACAGGACAGTGTCCAACAGGCCCTGCTTCTTCATCTCCACCAAGGATCCTTGAAGGGCTATCATGGCCCGTAGACCTCCGCCTGATCCTAGGACAGCGATATTGGGCATGTCATCCTTTGTATCCTGGGTGAGGGAAAAGAGGCAATGACAAATGAACTATAAATGCTGAGGCATCTCTGCTATTCAGCTCTTGGTACATATCCTTTCAAGAAATTCACACAGAACCTCAAGTTCCAAGACTTGTTTGCCTTATGTTAGGAAGCATTCCTTATCAGGTGCCCAATGACCTTTGTCCCATGATGACTCAAGAGCAAATCCATTTTATCCCGCATATTCAACCATAATCACACATTGGTAGCCCCGTATCTCTTAGGGCCCTTTGAAACTCATAAGAATATAAAAACGGCCATACTGGGTCAGACCAAAAGTCCATCTAGCCCAGTATCCTGTCATCCAACAGTGGCCAGTGTCAGGTGCCCAAGAGGGAATGAAAAGAAGAGGTAATCATCAAGTCATCCATACCCTGTGTGAAAGTAGAATGAATTATATTGTAAAAATAGAATGGATTAAAGAAATGCTGTATTTTCCTTTAAGCAGGAATAAGGAATGTTGAAATATAGTTGTCAGGAAGAGAAACATTAAGGTATGAAACAATGGGTCCACTTAAGCTAATGGTGGGACATTAACAGGAGATCAGTAATAGTTAGTAAGGAAATAAGATATGTATGTCTAGCCCCAGGTAAACTTATCAGTTCTGCTTCCTTTTGTTATCTTGTTAAGTTCGTGCCCTTTTATCTGTATAAATAAGATAGTTTGAGTCTTTCATGGTGCTCACATTATCTGGGTGTATTAGCAGAGCGCTTTGCTAATAAACAGAGTGGTCTGACAAATTGTGAGTCCTGAATCTGACTCTGACACCTGTCGCCCATTCCTAGCTTCTGAAAACAGAGGCTACGGACACCATTGCTGCCCATCCTGGCTGATAGTCAATGATGGACTTATCCTCCATAAATTCATTTAGTTCTTTTTTGAATCCTGTTATAGTTTTGGCCTTCACAACATCCTCTGGCAAAGAGTTCCACAGGTTTCACAGTGCATTGTGTGACGAAATACTTCCTTTTGTTTGTTTTAAACCTTCTGCCTATTAATTTCATTTTATGACCCCTAGTTCTTGTGTTATCAGAAGAAGTAAATAACAATTCCTTATTTACTTTCTCCACACCAGTCATGATTTTCTAGACCTCTATCATGTCCCCCCTTAGTCGTCTCTTTTCCAAGCTGGAAGTCACAATCTTATGAATCTTTCCTCATACTAAAGCTATTCCATACCCCTATATCATGTTTGTTGCTCTTTTCTGAACCTTTTCCTTTGTGTTTAATGTCTTATGCACCAACCAACAGACCGGGACCAGAATTTTCAAAGGGATGCAGATAAGTGCCTAGAAGGCATTTCAAAAGCAACTAAGCAATTTAGTACCTAACTTTACTGTCCTTCATGTTGATGTCCCTTGCTCTCAATAATTAATGGGAGTGAGTTTTGGTTTGTTTGTTTGTTTGTTTGTTTGTTTGTTTGTTTGTTTTTTTGTTTAGACAAACTTGTAATATAGGACTGGTTTTTTTTTTCATTTTGAAGCACTTGGAGGAGAGGAAGGTGATCAGGAATAGTCAACATGGATTCACCAAGGGCAAGTCATGCCTGACCAACCTGATTGCCTTCTATGATGAGATAACTGGCTCTGTGGATATGGGGAAAGTGGTGGATGTGATATATCTTGACTTTAGCAAAGCTTTTGATATGGTCTCCCACAGTATTCTTGCCAGTAAGCTAAAAAAGTATGGATTGGATGAATAGACTATAAGGTGGATAGAAAGCTGGCTAGGTTGTCGGGCTCAACAGGTAGTGATCAATGGCTCGATGTCTAGTTGGCAGCCGGTATCAAGGGGAGTGCCCCAGGGGTCGGCCCTAGGGCTTGTTTTCTTCAACATCTTTATTAATGATCTGAATGATGGGATGGATTGCACCCTCAGCAAGTTCACAGATGACACTAAGCTGGGAGGGGGGGAGGTAGATACGCTGGAGGGTACGGATAGGGTCCAGAGTGATCTAGACAAATTGGAGGACTGGGCCAAAAGAAATCTGATGACGTTCAACAAGGACAAGTGCAGAGTTCTGCACTTAGGAAGGAAGAATCCCATGCACAACTACAGGCTGGGGACCAACTGGCTAAGCGGCAGTTCTGCAGAAAGGGACCTGGGGATTACAGTGGATGAGAAGCTGGGTATGAGTCAGCAGTGTGCCCTTGTTGCCAAGAAGGCTAATGGCATATTGGGCTTTATTAGTAGGAGCATTGCAGTTCTGCAGAAAAGCATAAAGGTGATTTGATTGTGTTACCTAGTGACAGTTTGAAAACTTGTAGCAAGAAGGAAAAAAATCCTAAACTTGTGTGTGGTAAAGGGAAGGAGAATGCCTTTGACCTTTTGATTATGAAATCTGTCAGTTTGCCTAAAAGGGAATTGTGTAGAAATCCGCCTGATGAGCCAAAGGTGATCCTGGAGGTAAGTGAGACCCAGAAAGAGCCTGTTGTTGATCAGGAAAATGTTCCTTTAGAACAAGCTGTAAGTGAAGAGGATAAGGGCAGAATTTCTGTGAGGGGTGAATTGTTGCTTAGAGAAGCTCCTAGGTAAAGGAATCCTCATGGTAATTTGTGCAAGCAATTTGCTGCAACTGAAGGGTGTGGAAGTAATTTAATCAAGAAAGTTTCAGTTCCTAACAGCCAGAAATTTTCTGTTGTGAATGGATCCACTAACTTTCCTTTTGAAAGATCCAGTGTGGATTGCTTAGAAAAGGTCTCAGATGAAATGAAAAGTGTCAGGGAATTTAAACAGCCCTGTGACCAAGTGGCTGTGTTTGGCCAGCTTGTTGGGAAGACAATGGTGTTGGAACAGGAATGTCTCCATGCTAATTCTTTAAGTGAGCAGTCTGTGCTTTTTACATCTGAATGCTTAAGGATGCAGGGGAGAACAAGGAAACTGTCATCCTCAGACTCTTTGGATTTGTGTGGTATCTCTTTAAGACAGAGTCCAGCCTTGGAATTGGTAGCAGTTAAGGATCTGAAAACTGTTGAACAGGCTCCTGTCTGTGTTGATGCAAATCACCTCACTAACAGGGAGAAGAAAGACTTGCTAATAGCTGTTAGCAAAGAGAGCACACCCAATCAGCCAGTGAATTCTGTTAAGCAAGAGAAATGAGGGTTTGATCCTTCAGGACAAGGAGGAAAAAGTTAATTTACCTTTGCAAAGAGAAGCCACAGGGTAACCCTAAAATGCCAAAACACCAATGGTATTGGGCCAGAGGTGTGGCATGACAAAAATAGTTATATATAGGCACTTGTAATGAATTTGTTGTTATTGCTAATGGAATAGGCGCCAACTTTTCCCGGCGCTGGTAGGAACTCACTCCTCCCCTGCCCCACCCCAACTCCATCCTTTCCCCGCCCCTTCCCCTGCCCCTGCCCCTGCCCCAACCCCATTCCAACCCCTTCCCCAAAGTCCCCTTCCCAACACCGCCCCTCCCTGCCCCTATTGGACCCCTTCCCCAAATTCCAGCCCCAGCCCCGCCTCTTCCCCAAGCGCGCCACGTTCCCCCTCCTCTCCCCTCCCTCCCAGCCACGCAAAACAGCTGTTTTGCGGCAGGAAGTTCTGGGAGCTAGGGGGGGAAAGTGGGCACGTGGCGCGCTCAGGGGAGGAGGCAGAGGTGAGCTGGGTGGGGAGGCGGGGAGCTGCCGGTGGGTGCAGAGCCTACGGCTAATGGTGATTTTTGTAACTAATGTGTTGCTATTACCAAGAACTGTAAAAATATACAATGTGCCTTATGCTTTGGAAAATCCCTTGAACATGTTAAGAGTAATACATAAGAACACACTTTATGTTAAAAGGCCTTATACTAATGTTTCACAATTAGTGCTTGTAAACAGTCTTGGAACTTTTCACAGGAGAAAAGACATTCCAAAGCAAATGTGCTGTATGGGAAAAGGGAAACTGAGGCACACTATCACCTGCTTTCAGTGCTAAATGCCAAGATTCCTATACTATGGACAACATTAATATCTACAGTAACTTGATGTTAACTTGGTGTTCACACCTCAACTGCTAGAAGAGGGCCTCATCTTCCCTGATTGAACTAACTTCATTATCTCTAGACTGATTCTTGCCTGCATATTTATACCTGCCTCTGGAAATTTCCACTACATGCATCTGACAAAGAGGGTATTCACCCATGAAAGCTTATGCTCCAATACGTCTGTTAGTCTATAAGGCACCACAGAACTCTTTGTCACTTTTTACAGATCCAGACTAACACGGCTACCCCTCTGATACTTGATGTTAATTGGGTTCCAAACATTTGCCAGAGCTTGTTTGGATAAAGTATCTATGTTCTTTAGCTCTTGGCAAGATCACATGAGACATACAGGAACCATGCTGCAAGAGCAGATCCAATCTACTATTCATAGAATCATAGATTTTCAGGATTGGAAGGGACCTCAGGAGGTCATCTAGTGAAACCCCCTGCTCAAAGCAGGACCAACACCAACTAATACATCCCAGTCAGTGCTTTGTCAAGCCTGACCTTAAAAACCTCTAAGGACGGAGATTCCACCACTTCCCTAGGTAACCCATTCCAGTGCTTCACCACCCTCCTAGAGAAAAAGTTTTTTCCTAATATCCAATTTAAACCTCCCCCACTGCAACTTAAGACCATTACTCCTTGTTCTGTCATCTGGTACCACTGAGAACAGTCTAGATCCATCCTCTTTGGAACCCCCTTTCAGGTAGTTGAAAGCACCTAACAAATCCCCTCCTCGTTCTTCTCTTCTGCAGACTAAATAATCCCAGGTCCCTCAGCCTCTCCTCAGAAGTCATGTGCTCCAGTCCCCTCATCATTTTTGTTGCCCTCTGCTGGACTCTTTCCAATTTTCCCACATCCTTCTTGTAGTGTGGGGCCCAAAACTGGACACAGTACTCCAAATGAGGCCTCACCAATGTCGAATCAAGGGGAACGATCACGTTCCTCGATCTGCTGGCAATGCCCCTACTTATACAGCCCAAAATGCCATTAGCCTTCTTGGCAACAAGAGCACACTGTTGACTCATATCCAGTGTCTTGTCCACTGTAACCCCTAGGTCCTTTTCTGCAGAACTGCTGCCTAGCCACTCGGTCCCTAGTCTGTAGCAGTGCATGGGTTTCTTCCGTCCTATGTGCAGGACTCTGCACTTGTCCTTGTTGTATCTCATCAGATTTCTTTTGGACCAATCCTCTAATTTGTCTAGGTCCCTCTGTATCTTATCCCTATCCTTCAGCGATCTACCAATCCTCCCAGTTTAGTGTCATCTGCAAACTTGCAGAGGGTGCAATCCACACCATCCTCCAGACCATTAATGATTAATTAATGGTTATTATTAATAGTTAACATTAATTAATAATTGTTGGTTAATTAATGAATGATTAATTACTGGTTAATTAATTTATTATTAATATTTTTCTAACCAAGTTTTACCTTGAGTTTGTAAAGAGATTCAATCATGTTATTGAACCTGACTTGAATAAACCATTTCTGTTATACACCAATACTAGCTGTAGTAAGAGAGAACCAAGGATGGGGAGCTCTTGGGATGCAGTCAGCGATGTTTGTGTCATCCCTTCCTGCGTCAATTTTGCATTGGGGGTGTGACATTATTGACATAAACTGCAACCACTATTATATATTTGCAACAAATATTATACAAAGGTTGTCGTGTGAGGTGTCTATGAGGGGGTTATGATTTGCTGGTTATGACTGTGCTGTCTGTATGCATGTATCATTTTTGTTTTTAGAGTTATAAGTATTGGCTCTATATTATCTGTATTTCAAACTTGTGCTATGCTTCTGGGTGACACCCCAGACAATGTGGTCTCAGCACTGCCTAGCCTGCTTGATGGCCCATTAGGGACCATCAGCTATACAATTGACCCATTGAGAGAAGGCAGATCACCTTGTGACTCAGCAAGGCATGCAGGGACATGCCTATTGACCGAACTCTAAGGTTTTTCCATGCCATGTGCTGGGTGACTTGTGGTTGGAACAAAGGAAGCACAAGCCACATGGCAAAAGGACTATAAAAGGCAGCAGCAGCATCTCCATTTTGTCTTCAATCCTGTTTCTGACCTCTGGAGAAACTTTGCTATAAACTAAAGCTCTGAACAAAGGACTGAATGACCCATCCAAGCTGTGGATGTACTCCAGAGACTTGATTTAAGCCTGCAGTTTATTCCATCACTGCTACAAGCCTGAACCAAGAACTTTGCCATTACTGTATGTAATTGATTCCATTTAACCAATTCTAGCTCTCATCTATATCTTTTTCCTTTTATGAATAAACCTTTAGATTTTAGATTCTAAAGGACTGGCAACAGCGTGATTTGTGGGTAAGATCTGATTTGTACATTGACTTGGGTCTGGGGCTTGGTCCTTCGGGATCAAGAGAACCTTTTTTCTTTTACTGAGGTACTGATTTTCATAACCATTTATACCCACAACGAGTGGCGCTGGTGGTGATACTGGGAAACTGGAGTGTCTAAGGGAATTGCTTGTATGACTTATGGTTAGCCAGTGGGGTGAGACCGAAGTCTTCTCTGTTTGGCAGGTTTGGTGTGCCTTAATAATAAAGGAAACCCAGCCTTGAGCTGTAATTGCCCTGCTCTAAGCAATTTGTCCTGAATTGAAACTCTCAGTTGTGTCCTGTCAGAGGCAGCATCGTTACAAATGGTTACTGAACCCTGAGCACCAAAAAAAACCCAGGTCACTCTCCCTTCAGATGAAGGAAGAATACTGTGAAGAAGAAGCAGTGAAAGACTGTTAGGCTGAGATTTGCAAAGCCATCAGAGGGCAGATGTTCCCAAATATGTCAGGTCCACAGGAGTTTGCATCCCCCCAAGGAGCACCACTTTTCAATGATGGGTAACAATCCTGGGATGTTCCTCAAATTTCTCCACCATGCCAGCTAACAAAGTAACCACGGGGGGTGGGCAGCAGTAGTTGGCTTGTACCCTCTGTAAGGTTCAACCAGCAGAGGGGGCTGTGATACATGTAGAAAGTATGTTACATAGTCACTATTCATTACTAATATTAGTAATAAGTCAGACAAGTATTAGTAGCTCAACCAACTCTGTCCCTCTAATGCTGTCTATGCACTACAGTGACGGCTCTAATCTCCCCTTCCCATCTGTTCTCTGCTGCAGGCTCTGTCTGGCCTCAAAATCACAGTGGTATATACACACACACTGCAAAGAGGCTTTAGGAAGCACTGACTGAATTAGGAAGCACTGACTGAATTCACGTGAGTATGCAGCTCTCCAGAGGTTAGCCTCAGCAAGCCCCTTACTGCTGCTAAAGGGGTAGGGGCTTGTGCTTTTAGCACTGAAGGCCCCCAAGTTTGAGCCTGCCAAAGGACATAAGGTTTGTATGTCTGTGGCCATGGGTTGCCTCCCTGGTGCTTTGGGAATGTTGTATTTCAAGGGGAACATCTCCATAGAGCAGGATTTTGGAGGCATTTCCTCCCACTGTACCAGGGACCTCAATCACCATCCACATGACTAACATCCTATATTGTTCTCCTTAGTGCTATGAGGCACAATGGGCCCCTACCTCATCACGGGCAATGCCAAGGCTCTTGAGGCACTCCAGAACTTTTGCCTTTCTGTTCTCAGTGGCTTCTTTCTCACCCTTCGAGAGCTCATGGGAAAGTCGGATAGTTCTATCATCCTGCCAAAAATAAAATACAATAAAATATCTCATCTCTCCAAAGGCTGCCATAGAGTGGAGACATGGGGCCTGTGCACAAATAACACTGGTCCCTGGAGTTTTCCCAGGATTTACTCTTTACATTTGTATTATGACTGTACCTGGAAACCTCAGCCAAGGTTACAGGTGGAGGTGGGCAAATGACTGATTTTTCGCTTCACTGAAGTTCTGAGAAATTGGGAAATAAAGTTGGTTCAAAAATTGTGAAAGTTTTGTCAAATTGAAAGAAATCTACTCTGGGTCGAACAAAACAAGTTTCTGTAGGACAAATAATTTACCTTTCTCCATTGAAATCTTTTCATAGCTTCTCCCAGATTTCCCCGTAGAGCTCCTGGTGATGTGGAATTCTTTCTTCAGTGGCAAACGTACTCTTCAGGGAACGTCTTGATGGGAGAACCAAGTCAACCTCTAACTGTTGTTTTCTTCTTTCTGTGGCTGTTTCAGAGAAAAGGAACATTTAGTATCATCCCATAGGGATGTCGAGTGGAATTTCCAAAGAGTCTAAGGGAGTTAGGAGTTGAAATCCTGTCTCCACCTGGAAATGTAAAAGAAAATAAGCTAACATGGAGTGTGGTTGGTTTAGAAGTTCCACTTTCCAAATACAAATAATATAGAAAAAATGGGTGGTGGTGATGAGGTTCAGATTTAAAACAAAAAACAAACAAAAAAAACCCCCCACAGACCCTAGTAATAACATTTCTCTCCTGCTACAACAGAAATTGATGATGGTTCATGTTCCCAAGCCTGCCTTTCTTATAAAGTGTATATATGGGGGAGAGGGAGGGAGAGGGTTGTGTGGAGATAGCCAGATAGACATTTCTGATCTTGGTGTGTCACTGTGAGCACAGGAAACAGCAAATCCCTGTTAGAAACCTTTAGGTGAGAGAAAGAGCTGAGAAAATAGACACAGCCCCCACTCCCCATTTGGGGCCCTGTTTATTCTGGTTCCATTCAGCCCAAGTGCCAGGGTGTCAACCTGACTTTTAATTTTAAAGTTACTTCCCTGTGAAAATTTGGCAGAGGGCATTGTAACTGGTAGACAGACAGCAGTCAATTTGTATGGAAATCAATTTAGGGCCCTTGCAGGCTCTGGGAAGCACTCTAGGAAGTTAAGGGGACAAACCTCATTGGAATTCCCTC
>NW_020664584.1:14580225-14687964 GCF_002925995.2 Terrapene triunguis
AGGGCAATATCAAAATCTAATACAAATATCTCCCCTCACAAACCCTACTCTCAAGCAAAGAAAAGCCTCCCTGTCCAGCTGCTCTGAGCTCTGCCTCAGACACACACAGATCACAGACCCCCAAGGATATGAATGACAAAGTATGGACTTCCCTCCTCCCAGGCTGTCAGAGATCACTCCTGGTAGAATTGATTCACAGAGCACGCTGACCAGAAACATAGTATTGGCCTGCCAGAATTTATACTGAGACTCAAGTTACTTACAGATGCAGAGAAAATAGATTTCCCTTGCTATTAGTGTGTTAATATGCAAAGCATCCCAGAAGAGGGCGGCTATACTGTGTTATGCCCAGTGCAGGCAGCAGAGGGTATGGGGTAGGAAAGGGGCAGATTTACTGTATAAAGGCCACTGGGGGCAGCTGAGGGTTGAGGTGGGAAGGGGCAGCTCTGCTGTATAATGGGTACTAGGACCATGTAGTGAGGCCTTATTGGAAATCCTGGGAGGTGGGTGGTCACAAGCCGACCAATGTCTAAAGGCCCCTCCCCTAGCCTTGCTGGAGGGACCACTGGACCTGGGAACCAACTGAAGATGGTGGACAACTAATAAATAACAGGATCAGGAGTAAAGCTCACAGGTTCAGAACTAGGGATCCAGAGGGGGACACCGAGCAGAGAACCCTGGACAGCGCCCACTGCTCCTCAAAGCTGTCTAGGGAGCCAGCGGACGCCACCCAGAGGAACTCTGCCCGGATGCGTGAGACCTTGGAGTAGCAGAAATAGGCCCCACAGTTGCAGAGCACCCCGTCGTCAAGCATCCTCCTCCTGGTGTTGTAGATGGCCACTTTGGCCAGGGCCGGGAGGAGGTTGATGAGGAGGTCTCGAGACTTGGTGGGGCCGCGGACAGGGTGTGTGAAAAGAAACAGATGTGTGGAAAAATGGAGGAGCCGGAATAGGGGCTGCAACCTGGTGCATTTGAGATAAGCGTGCACCAGGTTCTCCCTCATGCTGCAAAAGGGGCAGGAGTCGGGAATGGGGTGAACTGTTCCAGGTACACTCCAGTGCTCACGGCTCCATGGAGGAGCCACCAACCAATGTCCCCAGTGGACCGTGGTACTAGTGTAGAATAGAGGCTGGCCCACCGGTGTTCGTCACCCTCCACAGGTGGTAGATAGTCCCGCCATTTGGTATCAGGGCGGGACACGAGTGTGAGGAAGTGAAACGTGTGGAGCACGAGCATGTATAGTTGTTTCCTTGGCATGGTTTGGAAGTGGACTGGCTGCAGGGCATGCAGCCGGCTCGGATTGTGGAAGGGATGGGCCTGGGAGGGCTCACGGGACAGGGGCCCGATAAAAAGGTCCGGAGAGCCTGGGGTGAGGGGCGGGTGGGGAGCATCCTCTTGCAGTACCTGCTCAAGGAAAACACGAGAGGTGGGCGACAAGGCTGCCCCCACCTACTGGAGCACACATAGGGGGGGTCAGGAGATTGGAGAGCCCCATGCACCGACCGAGTGCTCAGGAATCCACCCAGTCCCCCCATCATAGTCCAGAAGGTCTCCGATTCTGGTGGTTTCTGCCAGGACCAGCCTCCTGTGCACTGGGGTGGGGGGACTCTGCCACCTGCACACGTATGTTGGGGTTGTGTAGCAGGGGCTCCGCGAGGAGGTCCGCCCCCTCTGTGGCCACAAGAGACCTGGTCGCCGAGAACAGCTTCCAGGTCTGGAGGAGGTCCTGGTAGAAGACTGGCAGCTCGGAGAGGTCTTGCAGAAGACCCCTCGGGTGGAGAAGAAAGAGCTGCCAGTTGTATTGGAGCCCTTGGAGGTGGTGGAGGAAGGCGTGCGCCAACGTGCTCCACGTCGGACTATCTGCACCATAAAGGAGTCTCTGCAGGGCCTAGAGGTGGAAGACATGGACCTGGCTGCAGAGGCAGACCAGGTTCTGTCCTCCCTCCTCCAGAGGAAGACTCAGGACCCCTGCAGAGACCCAGTGCAGTCCTGGCCAGAAGAACTGCAGAGCGACTTTCAGGAGCCGGGCCAGGATCCCCGGGGCTGGACTCAGGATGTTGAGCCGGTGCCAGAGTATGGACAGGACTAGTTGGTTCAATACCAGGACCCTCCCCCGCAGGGAGAGGCACCAGAGCAATCCTGTCCATCTCCGCAGCCGCTCACCCACCCTGGCCTCCAGATCCTGCCAGTACTCCAGTGGAGAAGGATGCATGGCAGAAAGGTAAATGCCGAGATAGAGCAGTGGACCCACGCTCCACTGAATGGCTTGAAGCCTTGAGGAGGCCTCAACCACAGCATCAGGCACGATGGCATCAGTGGCAGGGCCCCCAATCAGGAAGGGAGGCGGCTGCCCCGCCTCAGAGAGGGGCGCACCCAAGAGCTCAGGGCCCGGTCGCTCGGTACCGGCTGTCACCACCAGGGTCTCGGCGGCCACGAGCAGGGTACCATCTGCGGCTGGGCAGGTGGATGAATCCAGGGGCTCGCCAATGTCAAGAGTGGGGGTGGTAGCCTGGGACAAAGGGGAAAGAGGAGGAGGGGGGTGGCATAACCAAGCTACCACCCAGATCGAGGCCCACTGGCAAAGGGTCGTCCTCCCCCTGGGTGATCGGGGTCAGACCCAGGGCCTCGATCTCCTCAATGATGGAGGTGAAGTCTCCCCTCACCACCCCAGAGTCCTCCCCGCCTGCAACTGAGGCAACAATCACCTCGGCACTGATGCGGGGCACAGGTAACAAAAGGGCTGGGGGGGCTCCATCTGAGGCCTCCTCGGGGAGAGACTCCGAGAGGGGGGCGATCGCGCCCCCTTCCGCTGCCATGGCATTCCCGGCCGGCTCCACCTGCTGAACTGTCTTGAGACCTGGAAGTCTCTGCAGTGGTGGCCCCCCTCATGGTCTTGTCTGGGGCCTCCACCCCCTCCACATCAAGGGGGAGGTTTTGAGCCCGAGAATTCCTTTTGCCGCGCTTCCTCTGCACGAGTACCCAGCCGTCCAAGGTGGAGGCGGAGGGCCTGGCAGCAGGGGCAGGGCCAGGGGGCAAGGGCGATGGTGCCATGGGATGGGGCAGCAAGGGGGAACAGCGGGGGGAAAGGAAACCTCCACCCTCTCCCATGCCTGGCAATGGCCCTGCCGCCATCTCCTCCATGGGCCCCGCTGGACTGGGAGCGGGCGGGCGGCTACCCCTGGCACCCGAGCAGGAGTGATGGCAGAAGGAGGAGGAGTGAGGAAGGAGCAGCTATACTGTAAAGTGAGCACCAGGGGCACTAGTGGGTAAGCCACATGAATGACTCCAAATTGATATAAGTCACTATTTAGAGATGAAGCTTTTGGGTTTTTAGATGACTCTTTTGGTTGACTTAAAGACTGTAGGGGCCTATTATGATCATCTTGTGTGATCTGCTGCAATGTATAGCTCACACAACCTGATCCAGCAATTCCTGCCTCTAACCCTTAGCTCCTGTTTGAACTAAAGCAGATCTTTCAGAAAGACAACTGTGTCCCTTTAGAGACCCCAGTGATGGGGAAGGCACACGGACTTGAGTTCAGTTATCCCCATGGTTAATTACCCTTGCCTAAAAATTTCCACTTTATTTCTAGTCTGAATCAGTCTGGGTTCAGCTTCCAGTCACTGGGTCTCCTTCTGTGCTTTTGTTTCAGATTAGAAAGCTGTCTAATTATTCAAAATCATACCCCTAAAATAGGCTGTGATAAATAAAGTGTGGGGGGGGGGGTAGCTCCCTTTGATGGACACCCAGCCAGCCAGTTAGATGTAAAATCCCTCTTGGTAGCTGTTCTTTACTTGCTTTACCTGTAAAGGGTTAAAAAGTCCCCCAGGTAAAGAAAAAAAAGTGGGCACCTGACCAAAAGAGCCAATGGGAAGGCTAGAACTTTTTAAAATGGGGAAAGAAACTTTCCCTATGTCTGTTGTTCTCTGGGCTGCAGGGACAGGGAGCAGTAATGTTGTAAGCAGCTTTAAGCCAGGTATGATTATAGATTATCAATTCATACTTTGAACCTACATATCTGGAGCCACAGATATGTAAGTGAAATTAGAGATTGGCTAAAAAGACACAATTAGGGTTATTTCTTTTATTTCTTATTGGCTTGTGGACTCCTCTGTTCTAACCCCAGATGCTTTTGTTTGCTTGTAACCTTTAAGCTGAACCCCCAAGAAAGCTATTTTAGGTGCTTGATTTTTGGAGTTGCTCTTTTAAAATCTAGCAAAAGCCTAAGTTCCAGATGTATTTTCTTTCTTTTAGTTTTTAATAAAATTTACCTTTTTTTAAGAACAGGATTGGATTTTTGGTGTCCTAAGAGGTTTGTGCATATGCTGTTTGATTAGCTGGTGGCAACAGCTAATCTCCTTTGTTTTCTTTCTCAGCTTTTCCCCCGGGGGAGGGGGTGAAAGGGCTTGAGGGTACCTTGCAGGGAGGAATTCCCAAGTGCTCCTTCCTCGGTCAAAGGTGTTTGTTTTTTTTAATTTGGGTGGTGGCAGCATTTACCAAGCCAAGGTCAGAGAAAAGCTGTAACCTTGGGAGTTTAATACAAGCCTGGAATGGCCAGTATTATTTTTAGAATCCTTGTGGGCTCCCACCTTCTGCACTCAGAGTGACAGAGTAGAAATTCAGCCTTGTACACATCAGTAATACCACCTCCCTGCTCATGGCTGATATACCCCTGTAGGAAGAGTGAGAGGTGACAGTATATAAGTACCTTCATGGTCCAGTTCATTAATTTACATAAATTATGTTCTGATACAGCATATGATAGGAGCATCACCTGATCTCCAATTTTTCAAGTATTCTCTTTTTGGCCTTTATCAAAATAGACTTTTTTGCCTTCTCTTTGGATTTTCCCAATTTAACAGCCACCTGCAAGTGAACCAGATTAAGATGTTTTTGTAAATACTTGCAGATAGGTTTCCAGTTTGATTCCCTCTAGCTGTGTGCCATTGGAATGCTACAAAAGATGCTCTGACATCCACATGCTTCACCCAGTCATCTCAATGGGTGTATGATCTGTGGAGGCAGCTGGAGTTGCCCTGAGTGTCATTAAAATGATTGGAGTCAGTATATCCCAATTGCATCCATTGGCATCTACCAGTTTCCACAGCGTTAGTTTGATGATGCAATTTGTTCACTCTACCATCTCTGATGATTGTGGTCTATATGGAATACCAATTTTTTGTTGCACTGCCAACAACTGTAAACACCTGGAAACATTCACCCAATAAAACATGTCCCTCTATCTAACTCTACCCTAGTGGGGAGTTTCCAATCAGAGAAGTCTTGTTCCAAATATTTTTGTTGTGGCTAAAGCAACATTTGCCTTAAGAGGAAATTCTTCCATCCATTTGGAGAATGGGTCAATAACAACAAGAAGGTACTGGTTTCTCCTGATCATAGTAGATGAACTCATTTATGAAAAAGCAATATGCTTCTATGATTTTTATTCTGGGAGATATTACTGTGAAAAACTGAGTCAAGGTTTTCCCTTGATCAACATATGGGCACACATCAGAGTTCCCAGAATACAACAGGGCACCAGGCAATGGATATAAGGTCTGTACTCGGATCACTGTTATATCTTTTCCCTGCAACAACAAAGTCCAGTTTGTCAGTTCAGCCTTGGACAGATCTCCATCCTTGATTCGATTATAAAACAAGAACTGGAGAAGGGTGTGTGTGGAACATAGAGCTATTGGGTTTAAACCAATTAAAAACACAAACTGCTTGGTAGCCCAACTGGTGACCAATACATATTTTTCACAAGTGGAATATTTAAGTTCTACTACGCTCATTCTTCTAGAGTCATAGACTATTGGCCTAAATTTCCATGCTTCTCTTTAGAAGCTACCATTGCAAGTTCAGTTGCACTGAGAGAGACCTCTAAGAGATATGGTTTGCTGGGATCTGGAGTGGTCAGCACAGGTGCTTTTATTACTGCTTGCTTCAATTTTACAAATCCATTAACATGCTGGTCTATCCAGGCCCAAGCAATCCCTTTTTTCAGAAGTTTGTACAGTGGACCTGCAATGGAAGAAAAGTTAGGAATGAAGTTTTGATGGTATCCTGCCAATCCTAGAAAAGATCATAAAGAAATTATATCAGTGGGCATGGGCAATTCTCAAATTAAATTCACCTTCTGTTGAGCTCGTGTTCCATCTCCTTGAGACAAGCTAATACCTGAAAAAAACTTCTGTGGAGGAAAATTTCCTCCTGTGATTATAATAGTCACTGCCATTCTTTCACACACATGCCCATGTTTAGCAAAAGCATCTATATATTAAGTCACTTATTCATGCACATTTGCCCTTTTCTTTGCAATGTTTGCCTTTGGGAGGAAAAAACTGCACAGGGCCTGTTGGCTTCATACTATCTGTCATTATGGACCCTCATTTACTCCCTCCCCTTCCTGGCTTTCATACTGCATAAGTGGAGTTGAAATCCAGAATAATGTTGCAGTAGCTACTGCAATGGGTTGAGGTGGGGTGGGCTAGCAATTCAAAATCATGGAGTTCATCTGCTGGTGCATTTCCTGCATTTCACACTTCTGAGGTTCTAGTGTTGTTCCAATCTGGTGAAGTTCTAATTATGTCCAGTTTAGGACTAGGAGGTTGATAGGCTGGGATTTTTGGGAGGGAATGATTATTGTCAGGTATGAATTGTCTCACACTGTAGTTGGTGAAGATAGTGATGAGTGTGAAGTGGCAAGCTCTCCTTCATTTAGGTGCCTGTGATTGTTATATCATGGATTTTGAGTTTGGGGGCGGCATGGTATGGCACCTCTTGGATATGAACAGTTTCTAATATTATTACCCAACCCTCTTGAGTGATCTTGTTGGCCTTCTGCCACATGTTGTAGGCCTTCTACTTTAATTTTTGTTCTACCTGAGGCTCCTTGAACAGTTGCTATAGGAGGATGAATTCTCTTGGAACTTTTCAGTTGGGTCTGAATATAACTATAAGATTAGACAATTCATCCAAAATATCTGGAAGGGTACTCTTGGTGTGTACATGCATCATAGAATCATAAAACTGGAAGGGACCTTGAGAGGTCATCTAGACCAGTCCTCTGCACTCAAGGCAGGACTAAGTATTATCTAGACCATCCCTGACAGGTGTTTGTCTAACCTGATTTTAAAACATCCCCAATGATGGAGATTCCACAACCTCCCTAGGCAATTTATTCCAGTGCTTAACCACTCTGACAGTTAAGAAGTTTTTCTTAACGTCCAACCTAAACCACCCTTGCTTCATTTTAAGCCCACTGCTTCTTGTCCTATCCTCAGAGGTTAAGAAGAACTGTTTTTCTCCCTCTTCCTTGTAACAACCTTTTATGTACTTGAAAACTGTTATCATGTCCCCTCTCAGTCTTCTCCTCTCCAGATTAAACAAACACAATTTTTTCAATCTTCCCTCATAGCTCATATTTTCTAGACCTTTAATAATTTTTGTTGCTCTTCTCTGGACTTTCTCCAATTTGTCCACATCTTTCCTGAAATGTGGCACCCAGAACTGGACACAATACTCCAGTTGAGGCCTAATCAGCGCGGAGTAGAGTGGAAGAATTACTTCTTGTGTCTTGCTTACAATACTCCTTCTACTACATCCCAGAAAGATGTTTGCTTTTTTTGCAACAGCGTTTTTATTTATTTAACTTGTGATCTTCCATGACTCCCAGATCCTTTTCATGGTACTCCTTTCTAGGCAGTCACTTCCCATTTTGTATGTGTGCAACTGATTGTTCCTTCTTAAGTGGAGTGCTTTGCATTTGTCTTTATTGAATTTCATCCTATTTACTTCAGACCACTTCTCCAGTTTGTCCAGATCATTTTAAATTTTATATTCTATCCTCCAAAGCACTTGCAACCCCTCCCAGCTTGATATTGTCCGCAAACTTTATAAGTGTACTCTCTATGCCATTATCTAAATCATTGATCATAACCTTTCCTCAAACTGCTGGTGAAGCATTGTTAACTAACAAATCAATATATTGAGGGTCCGTTTCCTTTCCAGACATTTCATCAGATTTCCAAGCTGCATATAATCTATTATGAAACACATATGGGGATTCTCCCTCCTGTTGTCTCAGATTAGCTACCAGGGTGACCCCTGCCTGTCCTAGGTTCATATTCTGTTCTAACAGATGTACAGTGTCTGTAAAGGATTTTTCCTCTTCTTGAAATTCTGGTGGCAATGTATTCCACAAAGTGCTGCATGTATTGCAACTCTATCTCCTTTTTTCATTGGCCCTATCATCTTTTCAGTGGCATTTAGTGTTTTTGCATTTGTAACTACTGCTATCGGGAAGGCATGGCTATTCAATCCTGAAGATTCCAATTTAGAAGTTGATTCTTGTTCCTCCTTTATAGTTATATTGGGGATTTCCTTTTCCTCTTTTTTTCAAAGGAACTGGTATCTCCCAAGTTTAGGCAGCTTCTACAGTGTAAAATGTAGGTGGGAAGTTTTGTTCTAACCTTTTATACTTTGTTTTGGTTGGGGTAGGTGCCTGCACCTTGTGAAGGTCTGGCATTGGCAGGTTGTCCTGTGGGGATTCTGTTTTTGGCCAAGCCTTTTGGTGTAAAGTGGGCAGATGGGAATCAGAATGAAGTATGCCACTTGTTCTCTTCCTTATTGCTTCTGGCTCAATTGACTTAAAGGTATTAGACTCATTTGTTAGGGTCACAAATTGCCCAGACTTTCATCTTTCATGGGAGGCATTTATATCTAAGATTGCTTCCTTTCATGTACTTACAGCAAGTTCTATAGTTCCCTGGGTTTCTTGTAATAAGTGGCACAATTGTGAATGAGACTGAAGCACCTCCTGACTTTTTCTTTCTTGGTAAACTTTTTTGTAACAGACCTTCCCTTTCTTCACTGCAGACAGCTTCTTCAACTCCCCCTTTCACTCCCCCCGAAGTGCCTGTCTCAGTGTCTGTATCTGATACTTCCTCTTTTTCTAACTTGACTGAGTGTTTATTCTGTTATTGCTGTCTGCTCTTAGACCCTCAGCCCCACTTACCCAATGGAAAGCTATGTCCTAATATTGGCTGTTCTTTCCCAGGTTCCACCATGGCTACTGGGATATGGGAAATGGGGTTATCTGGTATTACATTAATAACATATACAGGAGGAAACTGCATCTCTGTACATACATCTTTCTCACTCTCTATCTTTGGGATATCTTGGATTTGCTGCCCAATCTCACTGTAAGCAGAACACAGTCCTTTTTACCTACATGAAATAATTTGTTTTCAATTAATTACACCCATACGGTCTAAAGTGGCCTTTCTTTCCATCATACTTTCTGTGTTCTCTGGAGCCATGCGCTAGGTGCCAATTTGTAGCCTTTTATTTTATTTAAAGTGAATTTTGGAATGTGGTATTATACCACTGTGGCTTTGGCTCTACAGTGGCTATAATTTCAAGCTTAACAGAGTGAAAGTCACCTCTGCTACTTGCTTCAGATTTAGAGTCTCTAGCAACACATAAAGACCAAGGCTAGTGACCACACAGACATTTACAAGTAAAAGGTCTAGTCTGTTTCAAAAGTTTTATTAAAGTTACAATTAAAGTTATGATTACCTGAGCTTATAGAAATTCTACACAGACCTACGCACAAGTTACAAATATAGTTATACTCACATCTCCTAGACAATGTTAGGGTCTGATGGGTCTTTCACGGATTGATCCTCAGTAGAGGGATAGTCCAGCTGAAGTTCCCCATAGGGAGCTCAGTTTTCCTGATCTGGGCACCCTCTTTTTATAATATGATTCTGATTATACCTCATTAGCATTTATGCACATAGTACAACTTGAGGTTAGGGCATGTGTTAGAAAAATGTGACTTGTAAGCAAAAAAAAATGACTCTTACTGTTAATATTTTGCAAGATCTCTCATTGGTACACTTTTTTCCCATAATCTTGTGGCCTAGGGTCATTTTTGGTCACATACTTTTTGTTAAGGCTTCCCCTCACACTCTCTTCGTTCCTGTCAGGCAGACAGAAAGCAGAAGGCCAGAGTCGAAAGTGCAAGCAATGTGAAGTTTATTGGGGTTTCCAAGCAAACATAATTCATAGCTATGTAGCCCATTAGAGCTTTTCCTGTCCTATCCCCGCCCCTATCTTTCTTAGCAGGCTTTATCATACTAGTGGTGCAGGCCCCTGGCCCCACCCCTTACAATTTATGGACATGTTCTGGTTTGGAGGGTTGTGAGTCTGGGGGCTTTGGTACCACCTCTTTTGTACCCCATGGGAGGGGTAGGGAGTGAAGTTGTGTACTGGCTAAGGCCAGGTTTATCTTTGGCTTTTAGTGTTTCTTCAACCTTCCCCACCCCCCATCCCCCTCATCCCTTCCAACTGGTTGCTTGACCTTGTCTTGAGATAGGAGTTGAGGCAGTCGTATACTAGTCTCCCACCAAAACCAGCAACACTTTAGCTCTATTTCTTTTCTTTTCTCATTATACTGACAAACCCATCTGGTTGGGCAGAAGCAACACATGATGTCTTTGTTTTTTGTTCACACATGTTTGCAAGGATATAAGAATATCGTAATATAAGAATTGCCTTGAGAACGGTCGGGTTGATGCCTGTCTAAATATTGCAACTTCAACAATGAGCACAAAGGACTTCGATGTAGCTGTGACAGTGAGGTACATTAAAAACACTAAAGTATGTCGAATTTATTATTATTGTTATTATTATTAGCTAGCTAGCTAGGTTACTAGTTTTTTTTCGGTGTGGAAAATTGTTCTATTTTATGGGTTGAATAACTGAATGACATAACCCCCCGCCAATGTCCGTCACTAAGTCCGGTAATTTTGTCAAATGTCCGTCACACAACATGGTGGTGCTGACCCCTGCTCTGTAATTGTAAAAGTGTTTGCTCTTGAACGGTAAACCCAGTCAGGAGGAAGCATTACCAAGTGTGAAATACTAGTTTGCCCCAGCAGGGGTTATCTACTGTCCAGCAAAAGAAGGCCCATAGACATCAGACAAGCCATTGTGAAACGTCAGCGGACAAAGGAGTTTGTTGATTGCTCCCCTCACATCAATGAAGGAGAGATGTGCATGAGCACCATGTCTCATCAGGTT
This sequence comes from Terrapene triunguis, assembly GCF_002925995.2. Lineage (NCBI taxonomy): Eukaryota > Metazoa > Chordata > Testudines > Emydidae > Terrapene > Terrapene triunguis. The sequence continues at coordinate 14,591,318 of NW_020664584.1, forward strand.
AGACTCTTGGGAGAAGAGCATACAAATCCCTGATGAGGAGATCTATGCTGCTTGAGAGTTGGGAGGGCACAAAATTTCTAAACATAAGCAAGAATTCCCATCTCTTTTGCCTGGGTTAGCTCTAGAGGACATATAGAGCTGGCATATTACAACAGCTCTATCACCTTTTGAAACCTAAGACTAATTCACATGTGTGTGTATGTTACCTGCTTTAACCTTGTTAATAATTCTAATTTATTTTTTCTTAGTTAATAAATCTTTAGATCGTTTACTACATTATTGGCTGTAAGCCTTTTCTTTGGGATGAACTCTAAAATGCAACTGACCTGTGGTAAGTGACCCATCCTTTGGGCCTGGCAGTAACCTAAATATTGTTGTGATTTTTGGTGTAAGGGACCATCTATCACAAAGGCAAGGTTGCCTGAGTGGCAGGATAGACCAGAGTGTCCAAGGGGACTGTCTGTGACTTCATAGTTAGGCTGTTGTAGTGTCTGAGGAGCTTATACCTGATATGTGGTTGTTGAAATCTAAGTATACAAGTCACAAACCATTTGCTTCTATCAGTCTGCTGTGAGGTTGGTACTCATGTCCTTGAGCCACTCAAGACAGCATGACACCTAGTATAAGGAATAAGGATAGAAATGGTTACAAAAAAACAGAAGTCCAGATGTGTTCCTCAGACTAAACTGAACTTAACAGATTAGAGTCTTAAGTTCAAAGAATTTTTTCTCACCACTACGGTTGCCAATGTTGGTTGGAAGTATTCCTGGAGATTTCATCAAAGGGCAATCTTTAATTAAAGATTAATATTCAATTGCTGGAGAGGAATATTCAATTCCAGGACAATCCTTGAGGGTTGGCAACCTTACTCATCATAGTCTTTCTTCCAGGGTGGCTGGCCTGTCCTTTAGCCAGGAGACCACACATGGACCTCAAAATGCTGGTTTCTTTGTCTCTTCAGGTGAAGGGTGCCAAAATGGCTTTTTCTCTCTGCTTATAACCTAAAAGTTTTGTCTTTGTTTTCAAAGTCAGGAAACTCCTCTGGTATTCAGTGCGCACCAGAGAGCTGATGCCATTTTAATAATTCTATCTCTGTTGTGATAGCGAAGTGGCTATTGCCCCCACTTGCTAGTTTAATGGTGTTGTTTACCTTTTATGTAAATGTACTTTCTTTGTTTCTCCTGGCTTCATTTACATTGGAGACACATTCGAGCACCCGGGTCCACAATGCTTTGTCTAGGATGGGGTGAATTCAACCTTATGTGCCAAACACATTTCCAGGACATATTTGCAGCGTATTTCTAGTCTGTGTGTCAAACTGCTCAATATAATGGGATGGAGTCTTGTTAACTATCTGTTTTGAATTTTGCCCTTGTAGTATTTGTGTTATACTGGTATTTTGTTTTGAGGGTTCACTGCTCAGATTATCTACCCCTCAAGTATGTAAAATCACTAGGTGGTTTTATACAAAGTAATAGTTCATTATAAAGGTGCAGTGAACCCTTTAAGCTAAGTTATTTGTCAAATGAAGGAGTATAATGAAAATAGGCTCTCATAAACACCTCAGGTTTTCAGGGATAGTGAAAGTACAGAAGTTATCAACTTTAAAGCTAGTAAATGCCCATAACATCAAGTCCCACAATGTTGTACTGGGAAAGAGAAGTAGTAAACTGCTAAGTGGGACTCATCACCATGTAATTTTATCAGGTTTCCCTGCCACTTTTATGGTTTCTATTCCACCCTGTGGTTCTATTTCCGGTCATGTGTACTTTTGGCACCGTTGGCCATTTTGAAAAAAATGTTTTTATTTTTGTATTGGGGAATGTTAAGGGTGCTTGTGTGCCTGTGTTTTGACATGATAGGCTGAGTTTGGGAGGGAAAAAGATAAAGTAAATAGAAATGTTAAAGAGATTTTAAAAATAAAGAATAGAGTTGAGAAAAGCAAGAGAACCTGTGTCACTGAGCACATGGCAGTAAGAGAAGCAAAGAGGGTTTTTTTAAAAGTGCTTTAAAGAAGAAAAAAAAGGGTCATTTTGAAAAAAAGAAAAGCAAAAGGTTTATTAAATAAAAGAAAAATAAGGTTTCATAAAGAAAGAGGAAAATAAAAAAAAGGATTTAAAGAAATTAAAGAATAGAGATGAAGTTGTTTCAAAAGGTTATGAAAGAAGAGTTTTAAAAATATAAAGAATAGAGAGCGAGAAATTAAAAAGGGTTATTTTGAAATAAATTAAAGAAAAAAGGCAAATTAAAGAAAATAGAGATTTCTATGTTAGGTTGAGAGAAAGTTTAGTAAGCACGTGATAGACAAAGAGAGGAGGAGAAAAGATAGGGAACACATGGAGAGAGAGGAGCAAAGAGGGTTTAAAAAGTTTATTAAAAAAGGCTTATTTTGAAATAAAGCATAGAGTTGAGAAATTCAAGAAAGAGAGGATTTCAAAGAAATTAAAGAATAGATAGAGACCCTGTGTCACTGAACACAGGGCAAAAAGACTTCTTACATTTTAGAAAAAAAGGGTTATTTTGAAATAAAGAATAGAGAGAAATTAAAGAAAATAAAAAGGGGGTTTAAAGAAATTAAAGAATAGAGATGAGCTTGTTTATGAAAGAAAAAAGATTTTAAAAAATTAAGAATGATTTTTAAAGCAGAGCAGATGGCAGAGTATGAGAGCAAAGAGGGGTTTAGAAGTTAAGAAACAAGGGTACTTTCAAATGAAGCATAGAATTGAGAAATTCAAGAAAGAGAGGATTTCAAAGAAATTAAAGAATAGATAGAGAGCCTGTGTCACTGAACACAGGGCAAAGAGATTTTTAAAGGAGAGAAAAGACAGCACATGGCAAGGAGATTTTAAAGAGGAGAGAGAGAGAGAGAGAGTGAAGCAGTGAGCTTACCCAAGCAGCTGCCCCTAGTGAAATGACATGTGTGTTTACATATGTGTTTCGATTAAAAAAAATAGCATGCAACGAGCCCTATTTGAAGTAGCATGTTTTTTAAAGGTGTTTCTTTTTGCAGCAAAAGCAAAGGCTTAAGATTAAATAATGAAAACCTAAAGAGATGCTAAGTTTACTTAATTTTCATCACTAAATAATTATCAACTCTGCGACACAAAGATTTTAGTCTAGAAAGAAAATCCTGTGTACAAGAATGTCAATTGTAAAAAAAATAGCGATATAACCATTTACAATGCATTTAACCCATTCTTTTTAACTGTTTTATAATAAAATTTTAAAGGAGAGAAATTATGTAGCAATGGGTCCGCCCTCCTGTTTTTCCTAGAAGAAAACTGTTCAAAGGAGGTACATAAAAACTGACCCCTCACCCTTCTTATTCAAAAAAACGACCCCCCACCCCCCCCCCCCCCCCTCGGTTTAACACTTCTGCTAAACATGCAGTGTTTCATTATATCAAATAAAGTTTGCTGTTAAAGTTTTCACAAATGCACCAGTCTTTAATGTTTCACCTAAAGGCTTTAGATTTATACAACAGACAAATTAGCTCATGTAAAAGAGTTAACACTTTTTACCAGGGATTTTTCCCCCCCACCACACACACTTTCTTCTTTGAGAATGTTTTTCAAAGTTGAAAACAAGGACAAACAAACTTTTAAAACATTAATTAAAGGGAAAAGGCATGTAGATTTCTTTGTTTTAGTTTTGTTAAAGACACTTGTGAAAGTAATCTCAAACTTCCTTATTTCATTTACTGGAAACTGACTTTAGCTTTGTAAAGGGTGAATATCATTTACAATAAAAGTATAAGAGGAATGAATGAATAAATAAATATCCCCCTCCCTTGTTATTTGAAGCTGATAACTACTGAAACAAAATAATGTTAATTAGGAAGAAATCTTTATGAAATTTTTAAAACAACAAAAGCGAAGGTTTTGTGACTGCATGAAGTTCAGATATAGCCTATCCGCACCCACCTTCCTGATTTTTTCCCTTCCATTTAACACTTTTGCTAAACATGCAGTGTTTAATCATATCAGATAAAGTTCTTTAGATGTTTAACATGAAAATACAGCATGGAATGAGCTGTAACATAACAGGCCTCTTTTAGGAATGTTTCATATGCAGTGAGGCCTATTTGAAGCAGCAAACTTTTTTAAAAGCTACAGTGATAGTATAGGCTTAAAATTAAATAATGAAAGCTTAAAGAGATGCTAAGGTTATTTAATTTTCATCATTAAGTAATTATCATCTCTGTTGCAGTAGTTATCAGCTTCAAATAACAAGGGAGGGGGATATTTTTCTTACTCCTTCATGCAGTTATTCATTCCTCTTAAACTTTTACTGTAAATGATATTCATGCCTTACAAAGCTAAAGTTGGTTTCCAGTAAATGAAATAAGGAAGTTTAATACAACTTTCACAAGTATCTTTAACAAAACTAAAACAAAGAAATCTACATGCCTGTTCCCTTTAATTAATATTTTAAACATTTATTTGTCCTTGGTTTATATTTAAAAAACATTCAGAAAGAAAAAGTGTATGTGGTGGGGGAAAAACAGACTCCTTATCTGTGGTAAAAAGTGTTAACTCTTTTACATGAGCTAATTTGTCTGTTGTATAAATCTAAAGCCTTTAGGCAAAACTTTAAAGACTGGTTCATTTGTTAAAACTTTAACAGCAAACTTTATTTGATATAATTAAACACTGCATGTTTAGCAAAAGTGTTAAGGCGGGGGAGGTGCTGGGGCAGGGGAGGGTGGTTTCTTCAAATAACAAGGTTGAGGGGTCAGTTTTTATCTACCTCCTTTGCACAGTTTTCTTCTAGGAAAAAAAGGATGAAGGAACCTGCTGCTACATAATTTCTCTCCTTTAAAATTTTATTGTAAATGCTGGGGATATGACATTCTCCCTTTATGCAGCTTACGGCTAGGGTCAATTTCCAGTAAATGAAATAAGGGTTAGGAAAGAAAAATTCTGAGTGGTGGGGAAAAACAGGGTCTTGTTGTAAAATATAAGCTTTTCCTTTTAATTTTTTTTAAAAGTAGCCTCTTTTTCTATAAGCTGTTTTCTTAGTGTCCTCCAGTACAAAAATCTGCTAATATAGCTTTATTCCTATCATGCAGTTATGTTATTTCATGTTAGCAAAAGAATTAAAATGGGCATATGACAGTCTCCCTTTATAAAGCTTACAGCTAAAGTTAATTTCCAGGAAATTAAATAAGGGTGTGTGTGGGGAAGGTTGTGTGGTATGGAAAAGCAGGCTCCTTATCTCTGGTAAAGGGGGGGGGGAAGTTAATTCTTTCACATAAGCTGCTTTTTCCTTTTAATTAGCTGATGTTTTGTATAATTTCTTTACAGAAGTTTTCCTTTAGGCAAAACTTTAAAAATCAGTCCGGTGTACTTCTTTTTATGTGAGAAATAGAACATCTTTATTTCGCTGTTAGCAAAAGAATTAAGAAAAGAGTTTCTTACATTTTCAAACAGGGGGAGGCGGAGGTGGCGGCTCTTGTTTTAAAATCTTGGAATGATATGATTGCTCAGGAAGAATGCATTCTAACACATAGCTGTAGAACAGGTTCTGACTGGTCCAGCATGGTTTGCCACTAAGGGTAGGTCTACACTTACCCGGTAGTTCGGCGGCGAGCGATCGAACTTCTGGGTTCGACTTATCGCGTCTTGTCTGGACGCGATAAGTCGAACCAGGAAGTGCTCGCCATCGACTGCGGTACTCCAGCTAGACGAGAGGAGTACCGCGGAGTCGACGGGGGAGCCTGCTTACCACGTGTGGACCGAGGTAAGTTCGAACTAAGGTACTTTGAACTTCAGCTACGTTATTCACGTAGCTGAAGTTGCGTACCTTAGTTCGAATTAGGGGGTTAGTGTAGACCTGGCCTTAGGGTCGCTGCCCCTGAAAAGTTATCATTTCACTTGAGGTAGCTGCTTAGATACGCTCACTGCTTTGCCCTCTCTCTCTCTCTCTCTCTCTCTCTCTCTCTCCTTTAAAATCTCTTTGCCATGTGCTGTGTCTTCTCCTCCCTGCTATGTGCTGTCTTTTCTCTCCTTTAAAATCTCTTTGCCCTGTGTTCCCTAATCAGGGCCGGCTCCAGGCACCAGGCAACCAAGGACATGCTTGGGGTGGCACCTGGTAAGGGGCGGCCAATCTTGGGGTTTTCGGGGGGGCAGCGCAGCACGGCATTCCGTGGGGGGGGCACTCTGGCGGCGCAGCACTCGGCGGGGGGGCGGCACGGGGCGCGGCGCTCGGGGGGGGGGGCCGGCGGAGCGCAGGGCTGCGGGGGGGGGGGGTCCGGCGGCTCGGCGGGGGGGGGCTCGGGGGGCGGCGCTTTTTTTTGCTGCTTGGGGCAGCAAAAAAGTTAGAGCCGGCCCTGTCCCTAACCCAGGCTTTCTATCTATTCTTTAATTTCTTTAAAATCCTTCCTTTCTTTAATTTCTCAACTCTAGACTTTATTTCAAAATAACCCTTTTTTCTAAACTTGTAAAACCCTCTTTGCTCCTCCCTCTGCCATGTGTTCCTTATCTTTTCTCCTCTTCTCTCTCTCTACCATGTGCTTACTAATGTTTCTCTCAACCTAAGAAAGAAATTTTATTTTCTCTAATTTGCATCTTTAATTAATTTCAAAATAATCCTTTTTAATTTCTCTCTCTCTTTTTATTTTCCTCTCCTTTTTATTAACCTACTTTTATTTTTTCCTTTTATTTAACAGAGCTTTTGCTTTTCTTTAATTTATTTCAAAATAACTCTGATTTTTCTCTAAAGCACTTTATAAAACCCTGTTTGCTCCTCCTACTGCCATGTGCTTAATGACACATGTTATCTTGCTTTTCTCAACTCTATTCTTAATTAAAAAAACAAAACCCTTTTTAATTTCTCTTTTCTTTAATATTTCCTGCAAAACCCAGCCAAACATGTCAAAACACAGGCAAGCAAGGACTCCGAACGTTCCCCAATGCAAAAATAAAAAAAAATACGATTTTTTTCAAAATGGCCGATGACACCAAACGTGTCCGTGACTGGAAACGGGACGAGGGGCAGGACATAAAACATAAAATGGGTATGGAAACCTATCAGAATTACATGATGATGAGTCCTATCGAGTTGTTTACTGCAAAGGAACATGTTCTTACAAGTATCCAGCAACAATACCATATCCTCAGAGGAGACCTAAGCCAAAGCCATCTCACAGCACCATGTAGCTGACAGCATTGTTCCTCCTCTGCAGCAGCCTTTACGTCTTGACAGTTGGTTTGGGGAGGCACCTGGCCAATTAAAGGCAGACTCACAAACTAAAATGTGCGTACCATGTAAAGGAAGCTAAGAAAACAGACTTTGGGGTAAACCTCCAGTTGGTGAACTCTAATGCTGGAGTAACTGTGGTCTGGAGCAAGGGGCAGCAGGTGACTATCAGGACACCTTTGGTGCACTAGTGCAAATACACCCTTTTGTGCACTGGTATAATCTTTGAAGCAATATGATCTTGTCCTCAGATGGCAGTATACAAAACTTCGCGAAGACTAATAATTAAATCATGGACAGCCTTGAGTTTATTGCCTAAACTGATGTATCTAACAAGAGCATACCAAGTAAAAGTGCAACCCTCAGCTATGAGCTAGTGGATGTAACCATGCCACCCTTACTAACCTGGAAAACGGTCTGTCCTCTAATCAAAAACTCTAGGGTTGGATGTGGCTACATCTGTACAATGAGTAGTAGTGTGTACAGTGTGCCATACATTAGTTCTGCATACAGTAAATGTGTTAAGCACCTTCACAATAGCTATTAGGTAATAACCTATAATTTTAGAATGGGAAAAGGTCCCACATTTAATCAAGGATTAACAGTTGCTAAATTGTATTGTTTAAACTGTTTTAAAACATGGAACAGGCAGAGCCACTTGCTTAATTCTGGTCAGAGAGTGCCACTGGGAGCAATTCAGGTACGGGGTCTGTGACACTGCACCCTAATTAAGACTCTTATTTAACAAAAATTACATCATGGCACCTCTTTGCCTATGTTCAGTCCAGATGAGTATGTGTTTGGTCACTTGGCAGCTATCCACTCAGTAGATCACGTTGAAGACAATGTCTACAATGACTTCATCAATGTACCTCCTCTGGTAGTGTATCACCCAACTTGGAAAACTCCACCGATGGCCTGTTGCTCTGAAAAGGGGGGTCAATACATTGGTGGGTATAATATGTTTAAGGTGGACACACCACGGGGTGGCTGGAAGGAATGCACCAACAGAATCCATCGTCGTCGGATTCTCTCAGGCTAACTAAGTAAGAGGTTTTTATGAGAAGGGTGACATATAGTGGACATGGCCAGTATTCCAGTATTGTAATAACCAAATATCAAAGATATTTTATGGTCAATTGGAGTTCAAGGTCACAGGATCAAATTTTATGTCAAACCCCAGAGACACTTATACACACATACTATTTGGGCAGGTGCCAATTCCCCTTTATCTGTTATCTATTACATTGTGTGCGATAGGGTTCATTAACAATCACCCAATCAAGAGGAGGGGGGTCTGTAGCCCAAAGGACTAGCTTGCCTTCATTATCATTATATTTAGCTGCTTTTATTATATTCAGCTGTACCACAAGAAACCTATAGTGTCCTATATTGTGTAAGACATTAGCTGAAGCATAAACTAGCATAGGTGTGGTTAAGTAGGCTGTAACCCTGGGCATAGGTCAATGGTTACCTTTAGATGTTAAGAACTAAGGAGAGCTTGCTCAATTGTAGGAGTTACAATGCTCCAGTAAGGGATACCACAAGGAACATGAAAGTAGTATCCACACGTCCGCTTGAGCAAGGGGTGAAGGATATTGTTTGTCATTTGGTTGTGTGTGTGTTCTCTCTCCGTGCTGTGCAGGCTCTGCGCAAATAACCGACACAGCAGACCTCAACTGAAATGCCCAAGCAGACCGCCAGATTCTGATTCTGTAGTGAAGGCGCACGGCCAGGTTTATTGTTAACGAAGCATGGTCCTAGTATCCCGTAGACTCTACAGGACCACTAACACGTGTATGCCCATTACAATGGACCAGCTCAGTTAATAGTGGGACTTTCCATTTTCCTCTAGGCGAGACAAAGGGTTAAGGCAAGTTATCCCAACATTTATAGACTGAGACAAACAATATGGGTTAAACAACTTACGTGTTGCTTTACGTGTTTCATGACATGTTTGTTACCTCCCCTTGTACTTTTTTCCTGATGTTTCAGACAAAACATCCCTATTCACAACCTCTCTTTGTACTTTTACTCCTGATGTTTCAGACAAAATATCACTACTAATCACTTTTGTCAAACCATTTGATCATGTGCTAGGCCGGGGTGTTCTTGTGCTTAACATTAAAAAGGTTGCAGAGCAGTTTTTAAACTAAGAGATTGGGGAAATCTGATTGCTGCAGAGGAGCACGTGGATTGGACAGAAACTTCTCTTAGAGGAGAGTCTATTGATAGAGATTCTCTAGGTTTTAGTCAGGAGGAGAGGATGGAAGAGGATAAAGTATGGGCCAGATCAGATGAGAAACAGTCACACAAAAAATAATCTGACACTTCGGAAAGGGCAGACAAATAAAAAGTGTCAAGTTTTTAAAGTGTGTGTACATAAATGCTAGAAGTCTAAATAATAAGATGGGTGAACTAGAGTGCTTCATGTTAAAGGAGGATATTGATATAATAGGCATCACAGAAACTTGGTGGAGTGAGGACAATCAATGGGACACAATCATTCCGGGATACAAAATATATTGGAAGGACAGAACAGATCATGCGGGGCGGGGGGGGGGGGGGAGGGGAAGTGGCACTATATGTGAAAGAAAATGTAGAATCAAATGAAGTAAAAATCTTAAATGAATCCACATGTTCCATAGAATCTCTATGGATAGTAATTCCATGCTCTAATAAGAATATAATAGTAGGGATGTATTATCGACCACCTGACCAGGACAGTGATAGTGACTATGAAATGCTAAGGGAGATTAGAGAGGCTATCAAAATAAAGAACTCAATAATAGTGGGGGATTTCAATTATCCCCATATTGACTGGGTACATGTCACCTCAGGACGAAATGCAGAGACAAAATTTCTCATTACTTTAAATGACTGCTTCTTGGAGCAGCCGGTACGGGAACCGACAGGGGGAGAGGCAACTCTCGATTTAGTCCTGAGTGGAGCGCAGAATCTGGTCCAAGACATAACTTTAACAGGATTGCTTGGAAATAGTGACCATAATATAATAACATTCAACATTCCTGTGGTGGGAAGAACACCTCAGCAGCCCAACACTGTGGCATTTAATTTCAGAAAGGGGAACTATGCAAAAATGAAGAGGTTAGTTAAACAGAAATTAAAAGGTACAGTGACTAAAGTGAAATCCCTGCAAGCTGCATGGACACTTTTCAAAGACACCATCCTAGAGGCCCAACTTAGATGTACTGTATACCCCAAATTAAAAAAAAAACAAAACAAAAAAACCCACAATAAAAGAACTAAAAAAGAGCCACTGTGGCTTAACAACCATGTAAAAGAAGCAGTGAGAGATAAAAAGGCAACTTTTAAAAAGTGGAAGTCAAATCCTAGTGAGGTAAATAGAAAGGAGCATAAACACTGCCAAATTAAGTGTAAAAATGTAATAAGAAAAGCCAAAAAGGAGTTTGAAGAACAGCTAGCCAAAAACTCAAAAGGTAATAACAAAATGTTTTTTAAGTACATCAGAAGCAGAAAGTCTGCTAAACGACCAGTGGGGCCCCTGGACGATCTAGATAAAAAAGAGCACTTAAAGATGATAAAGTCATTGCAGAGAAACTAAATGAATTCTTTGCTTCAGTCTTCACGGCTGAGGATGTTAGGCAGATTCCCAAACCTAAGCCATCCTTTGTAGGTGACAAATCTGAGGAATTGTCACAGATTGAAGCGTCATTAGAGGAGGTTTTGGAATTAATTGATAAAGTTAACAGTAACAAGTCACCGGGACCTGATGCAATTCACCCAAGATTTCTGAAAGAACTCAAATGTGAAATTGTGGAACTATTAACTATGGTTGGAACCTGTCCTTTAAATCAGCTTCTGTACCCAATGACTGGAAGATAGCTAATGTAACACCAATATTTAAAAAGGGCTCTAGAGGTGATCCTGACAATTACATACCAGTACATCTAACATCAGTACCGGGCAAATTAGTTGAAACAATAGTAAAGAATAAAATTGTCAGACACATAGAAGAACATAAATTGTTGGGCAAAAGTCAACATCGCTTCTGTAAAGGGAAATCATGTCTTACTAATCTATTAAAGTTCTTTGAAGGGGTCAACAAACATGTGAACAAGGAGGATCCAGTGGACATAGTGTACTTAGATTTCCAAAAAGCCTTTGACAAGGTCCCTCACCAAAGGCTCTTATGTAAATTAAGTTGTTATGGAAGAAGAGGGAAGATCCTTTCATGGATTGAGAACTGGTTAAAAGACAGGGAACAAAGGGTAGGAATAAATGGTAAATTTTAAGAATGGAGAGGGGTAACTAGTGGTGTTCCCCAAGGGTCAGTCCTAGGACCAATCCTATTGAACTTATTCATAAATGATCTGAAGAAAGGGGTAAACAGTGAGGTGGCAAAGTTTTCTGACGATACTAAACTGCTCAAGATAGTTAAGACCAAAACAGACTGTGAAGAACTTCAAAAAGATCTCACAAAACTAAGTGATTGGGCAACAAAATGGCAAATGAAATGTAATGTGGATAAATGTAAAGTAATACACATTGGAAAAAATAACCCCAACTATACATACAATATGATGGGGGCTAATTTAGCTACAACTAATCAGGAAAGAGATCTTGGAGTCATCGTGGATAGTTCTCTGAACACATCCACGCAGTGTGCAGCGGCAGTCAAAAAAGCAAACAGGATGTTAGGAATCATTAAAAAAGGGATAGAGAATAAGACGGAGAATATTTTATTGCCCGTATATAAATCCATGGTACGCCCACATCTTGAATACTGTGTACAGATGTTGTCTCGTCATCTCAAAAAAATATACTGGCATTAGAAAAGGTTCAGAAAAGGGCAACTAAAATGATTAGGGTTTGGAACGGGTGCCATATGAGGAGAGATTAAAGAGGCTAGAACTTTTCAGCTTGGAAAAGAGGAGACTAAGGGGGGATATGATAGAGGTATATAAAATCATGAGTGGTATGGAGAAAGTGAATAAGGAAAAGTTATTTACTTGTTCCCATAATATAAGAACTAGGGGCCACCAAATGAAATTAATGGGCAGCAGGTTTAAAACAAATAAAAGGAAGTTCTTCTTCACACAGCGCACAGTCAACCTGTCGAGCTCCTTGCCTGAGGAGGTTGTGAAGGCTAGGACTATAACAGTGTTTATAAGAGAACTGGATAAATTCATGGAGGTTAAGTCCATTAATGGCTATTAGCCAGGATGTGTAAGAAATGGTGTCCTTAGCCTCTATTTGTCAGAGGGTGGAGATGGATGGCAGGAGAGAGATCACTTGATCATTACCTGTTAGGTTCAGTCTCTCTGGGGCACCTGGCATTGGCTGCTGTTGGCACTGGCTGCTGGGCTGGATGGACCTTTGGTCTGACCCATTATGGCCATTCTTATGTTCTTATGGCCTGCTCGAATGTGTTTACATATTCAATGTGTTTTAGCAATGCTAGCAATACCACTGCTGAGTTCATGTACTGGATCCTGAGTTGCCAGCAAGCATCTGCTTTTGACAGGGTCTGATTGTTGCTCATAGGATAACTTTTGTTGACTTTGGTTCAGGCCTCAGGCCTTGCACCAGGCCCATGCTTCAGGCTCTCTCTTTCTAGTACAATGCATATGATCATGAGCTGAAATGGTAGTTACACTTATCAATATGCTAACCTATAGAAGAAGAACACCTCAACGTTAGTAGGATGAGAAAATACATATAAGTAAAAGTGGAAAAAACCCTACTGAATATTCATTAGATATAGTGGCGTCAACATAACATATTATTAAAGTTGCATCCCAGCCTATGGACAGTAGGGGAGAGAAAAGATGTAACTCTTGGAAGGGGCTAGAATGATGGCCCCTGGTGATGAGGAGGAAGAGGATGGTGATGAAGATAATTGCTAACATTTCAGACCATCCTGGGAAGAAGGATAAAGGAGTTTGAGGCACAAGTGGTGTTCTCGTCCATCCTCCCTGTGGAAGGAAAAGGCCCGGGTACAGACCGTGAAATGATGGAAGTCAACGAATGGCTACGCAGGTGGTGTTAGAGAAAAGGCTTTAGATTCTTTGACCACGGGATGGTGGTCCGAGAAGGAGGAGTGCTAGGCAGAGACGGGCTTCACCTAGTGAAGAGAGGGAAGAGCATCTTCGCAAGCAGGCTGGCTAACCTAGTGAGGAGGGCTTTAAACTAGGTTCACTGGGGGAAGGAGACCAAAGCCCTGAGGTAAGTGGGGAAATGGGATACCGGGAGGAAGCATGAGCAGGAGAGCACAAGAGGGGAGGACTTCTGTCTCATACTGAGAAAGCGGGATGATCAGCGAGTTATCTTAAGTGCCTATACACAAATGCAAGAAGCCTGGGAAACAAGCAGGGAGAACTGGAAGTTCTGGCACAGTCAAGGAATTATGATGTTATTGGAATAACAGAGACTTGGTGGGATAACTCACATGACTGGATTACTGTCATGGATGGATATAAACTGTTCAGGAAGGACAGGCAGGGCAGAAAAGGTGGGGGGATTTGCATTGTATGTAAGAGAGCAGTATGACTGCTCAATGCTCCAGTATGAAACTGCAGAAAAACCTGAGAGTCTCTGGATTAAGTTTAGAAGTGTGAGCAACAAGGGTGATGTCATGGTGGGAGTATGCTATAGACCACCAGACCAGGGGGGTGAGGTGGACAAGGCTTTCTTCTGGCAACTAACAGAAGTTACTAGTTCACAGGCCCTGGTTCTCATGGGAGACTTCAATCACCATGATATCTGCTGGGAGAGCAATACAGCGATGCACAGACAATCCAGGAAGTTTTTGGAAAGTGTAGGGGACAATTTCCTGGTACAAGTGCTGGAGGAACCAACTAGGGGCAGAGCTCTTCTTGACCTGCTGCTCACAAACAGGGCAGAATTAGTAGGGGAAGAAAAAGTGGATGGGAATCTGGGAGGCAGTGACCATGAGATGGTCGAGTTCAGGATCCTGACACAAGGAAGAAAGGAGAGCAGCAGAATACGGACCCTGGACTTCAGAACAGCAGACTTTGACTCTCTCAGGGAACTGATGGGCAGGATCACCTGGGAGAATAACATGAGGGGGAAAGGAGTCCAGGAGAGCTGGCTGTATTTTAAAGAATCATTATTGAGGTTGCAGGAACAAACTATCCCAATGTGTAGAAAGAATAGTAAATATGGCAGGCGACCAGCTTGGCTTAACTGTGAAATTCTTGCTGATCTTAAACACAAAAAAGAAGCTTACAAGAGTGGAAGATTGGACAAATGACCAGGGAGTATAAAAATATTGCTCAGGCATGCATGATTGACATCAGGAAGTCCAAATCACACTTGGAGTTGCAGCTAGCAAGAGATGTTAAGAGTAACAAGAAGGGTTTCTTCAGGTATGTTAGCAACAAGAAGAAAGTCAAGGAAAGTGTGGGTTCCTTACTAAATGAGGGAGGCAACCTAGTGACAGAGGATGTGGGAAAAAAATTAATGTACTCAATGCTTTTCTTCCCTCTGTCTTCACGAACAAGGTCAGCTCCCAGACTACTGCACTGGGCAGCACAGCATGGGGAGGAGGTGACCAGCCCTCTGTTGAGAAAGAAGTGGTTCGGGACTATTTAGAAAAGCTGGATGAGCACCAGTCCATGGGGCCGGATGCGCTGCATCCGAGGGTGCTAAAGGAGTTGGTGGATGTGATTGCAGAGCCATTAGCCATTATCTTTGAAAACACATGGCGATCAAGGGAGGTCCCGGATGATTGGAAAAAGGCTAATGTAGTGCCCATCTTTAAAAAAGGGAAGAAGGAGGATCCGGGGAACTACAGGCCAGTCAGCCTCACCTCAGTCTCTGGAAAATCATGGAGCAGGTCCTCAAGGAATCAATTCTGAAGCACTTAGAGTAGAGGACAGTGATCAGGAACAGTCAGCATGGATTCACCAAGGGCAGGTCATGCCTCACTAACCTAATTGCCTTCTATGACGAGATAACTGACTCTGTGGATGAGGGGAAAGCAGTGGATATGTTATTCCTTGACTTTAGCAAAGCATTTGATACGGACTCCCACAGTATTCTTGCCGGCAAGTTAAAGAAGTATGGGCTGGCTGAATGGACTATAAGGTGGATAGAAAGCTGGCTAGATCGTCGGTCTCAACTGATAGTGATCAATGGCTATATGTCTAGTTGGCAGCCAGTATCAAGCGGAGTGCCCCAAGGGTTTGTCCTGGGGCCTGTTTTGTTCAATATCTTTATTAATGATCTGGAGGATGGCGTGGACTGCATCCTTAGCAAGTTTGCAGATGACACTAAACTGGGAGGAGTGGTAGATACGTTGGAGGGTAGGGATAGGATACAGAGGGACCTAGACAAATTAGAGGATTGGGCCAAAAGAAATCTGATGAGGTTCAACAAGGACAAGTGCAGAGTCCTGCACTTAGGACGGAAGAATCCAATGCACTGCTGCAGACTAGGGACCGAATGGCTAGGCAGCAGTTCTGCGGAGAAGGACCTAGGGGTTACAGTGGATGAGAAGCTGGATATGAGTCAGCAGCGTGCCCTTGTTGCCAAGAAGGCTAACGGCATTTTGGGCTGTATAAGTAGGGGCATTGCCAGCAGATCGAGGGACGTGATCATTCCCCTCTATTCGGCATTAGTGAGGCCTCATCTGGAGTACCATGTCCAGTCTGGGGCCCCACACTACAAGAAGGATGTGGAAAAATTGGAAAGAGTCCAGCGGAGGGCAACAAAAATGATTAGGGGGCTGGAGCACATGACTTATGAGGAGAGGCTGAGGGAACTGGGATTGTTTAGTCTGCAGAAGAAAAGAATGAGGGGGATTTGATAGCTGCTTTCAACTACCTGAAAGGGGGTAACAAAGAGGATGGATCTAGACTGTTCTCAGTGGTAGCAGATGACAGAACAAGGAGTAACGGTCTCAAGTTGCAGTGGGGGAGGTTTAGGTTGGATATTAGGAAAAACTTTTTCACTAGTAGGGTGGTGAAGCACTGGAATGGGTTACCTACGGAGGTGGTGGAATCTCCGTCCTTAGAGGTTTTTAAGGTCAGGCTTGACAAAGCCCTGGCTGGGGTGATTTAGTTGGGGATTGGTCCTGCTTTGAGCAGGGGGTTGGACTAGATGACCTCCAGAGGTCCCTTCCAACCCTGATATCATATGATTATATGAAAGTAGGGAACCAACCATGGACCTCTGGGTCACAGTCCAAAATCAACAAGCTGAAATTCAGTACAGCACAAAATACTCCCAGCTCCTCCAGCTTTAGCCACTTGAATTCAGAAGAACATCAAATGACCCTGAGGCTGAGTACTGGAGGCCCCCCCAGCACCTATCCCAGCTAAGCCATCACCATCCTTAGTCTTTGTGCTGGGACTTCTGTCAGAGACATGGATCCATATCTCTGCTGAAATGAAAGTGGCTGAGACTCCTCCTACTCTGGTGTCCATTACATGGATTCCAGCTGAGCAGGTGGCCAGGGAGCTGTGGGATATGATATTCAGCAAAGAAAGGCGATCATGAGAACTTCCTAGGAACTGGGAGTAAAAGGAAATAACCTTCTAGAGGTCCATGGGTGGTTCCCTACTTTCATATAATCATATGATATCAGGGTTGGAAGGGACCTCTGGAGTGGAGAAACAACAGGTGTGTTGAACAAGAGGTGGGCTTTAAACAACTCTGCCAATGCTCTTCACTCCTAACCCTCAGCCCTCTCCTAGCCTAGCCCTTTCTTCCGTCCCCTCCACAAGTCTGCTGGTAGTCCTAAGCCTCCGTCCCCTGTTATCCCAGGCTCCTCTGTCCCCACACACAGCGCCAGTTGTGCACCCTGATGTCTGACACTGAGAACTGTTTCCATTCACTACTTGGCTGTGTGCGGGGATGCCCCTTTCACTGTGTGAGTCACATGGAGCTGTCCATGCTGATACGCTCTGCATGTCAGTCGGGGCTCAGTGTGAATAGGCTGATACAGGTGAAAGGGTTTCACCCTCTAGTCTTTTGTGTCCCCAGCCCGTCAGCGTAGAGAGGCAAACCTCTTGGGAGCTGGACCCCTTAGCCCAGTGGGAATCAAAGCCATGAGCCCTGGCTTACAAATCAAGCCCTGAGCTCTGGTTCCAGCACCCCTGTCTGATAGGTCAGAGACAGGGTGAGGGTCTGGGCTGAGGAGCTTGTCTGGGCCCCTCTGGAGTGATCCATTCCCCTCAAACTAGCCTTAATGTCTGAGCAGATATAGGTCTTCCTGGTACACTCTGCAGCCCTTCTGAGCATTTCCTTCGTCTCTTGGCTCTTCATCTTATCCTCTTCTGAGGTGCTCAGAGCTAGGACCCACCCCTGGGCAAACACGGTGGCACAACCTCATGTCATGATTAGATCAAGGTGTGTTTCTGCCAACCCTGCAGCGTGATCCCTTTATGCTGAGGGATCCCTGGGAAAAGGGCATTTCCTTGTGGGGACAGCAGTGGGTGGAACAAGTGAAGGCCTGATCTCAGCCCAGGCCCCTCTCTTCTAGCCCCCACTACCTGCCTTGGCAACCCAATGAAATCCACTGGGGTCTTTCCCCTGGCTGTGCATCAGGGCCTACATCGACATAGGGAGTATGATTTTAACCCAGTTTTGAAGAGGGTGCAACCTAGGCACAGAGATGTGGGATGGCTTCTCCAGCATCACACAGTGTGTATCTACACTGCAGAGTCCACTCTGATTCTGACACATGTTTAATCCCAAAACTCCCACCATGCACAGGGTTGTAGTAATTTAGATGGAATATGATTTTTTTAATGAGTCACATGTGTTAACAAGACCTTCTCACTGTCCAACGTTAAACAGTTTTAAATATGGTTTGGGGTTTGGTACCCAGAGCTCTGGGCCTGCTTAATCCCATGGCAAACACACCATTAAAAATCCTTTTGTTAAAGATACAGAAAAAGAAGGAAAAGCAATTGAAACCTTTGAAATGTCAGGTGTTAAGTCAGGCTTTTAGTTTAAAGTTGGTTCACTTTCCCTCTAGCTGGAGAGTCTCTGTAAAGGGGAAAAAAAATCCTCATTTGACAGTCTCTTCGTTGGTATTAAAACATCTGAACTCAACAAAATTAAATTCAAGCTAGACAAGTATAAAATTCTACACACTACACTGTGCCCTTCTTTGGCAAATCTTTAGATAAAAACAATTTCCTCCCAGATCCCGTTCCCCAAACACACACACTCCTGGAGCTATTCAGTGCCCTGCTGGACTAGGGCCAGATTGAACAAGAGCGGGCAGTGAGCCCCAGGGCCTGCGGAGAAGGGAGGAGGGAGTCCTCAGTGGCCAGAGCACAGCAGGGTGGGAATTAGGGGGAAGGATGAATCGCTCTCAGAAGTCTGGGGCTAAGGGGGAGTTATAGTGTGGGGCCACCCAGGCATGGGGATTTGGAGCAGGGTACAGGGTGCTGGATTCACTGCCCAAACCACAGGATGCAGTGATTATTGTGTGATGTGATGTTTCCAGTTTGTTTTATTGTTCCTAGTCTCAACCCATGGCAGACACAGGCCGGGGAAATCAAATGGACATAACAAAATTCAATCTCCTGGCATTTGGGGAACTCCCTGATCTGAAAATTCTTCTCTTCCTGGGAAACTGTGGCTGGGAACACCCTCATAATTGCAATAGTTGTGGCTGATCAGCACCTTCATATCTCCATGTACTTCTTCCTGGGGAACTTGTCCTGCTTGGACACCTGCTACACCTCCACCATCCTGCTCAAGCTGCTGGCCAGTCTCCTGACTGGGGACAAAACTATATTTTTCAATGGCTACTTCACACAACCGTATTTCTTTGGTGCTCTGGCCTCCCATGAGGCAACTAAAAATACCTTTGAAAATCTGCCCCTTAGCCTGAGGTTTTCAAAGCTGTGTGGGTGAGTTAGGCAAAACATCCCCATTGAAATTAAGTTGCAAACTCCCCCGGAAAATCTCAGCACTCATCTTAAAAGAGAAATGGAGATGCTCTGCGTGGATTTACTGAAGCAGAGCATTTATGGTCCTGTCCTGTGTCCATGTAACGCAGAACAAATGGCAGTGAGGGTATGGATAGTTCTGTCAAACTTTTGTTTTCAGCACTGATACATACAATATGATGGTATCTTTTCTCTTGGCAGGTGACTAAACATTGACCCTGGAGGAGGCGGGTGTGTAATGTCTGATAGCGCACAGAGCTGACACATTGCATAAGGCATACAATCCACTAAATATCATAGCAAATCCCTGCATATACCCCTGTTGTACATTGTTTCTCTATATTTTGCAGGGCGGTTGTGGATGTATTGGTCCCAGGATACTGTTTCTCTGTGTTTGATAATAAAATCTTGTAATCAAATGCAGAAAATCTAATGAAAATAAAACACAAGGCATGACATTATCGTAAGATTTGTTGATATCTTATCATATGCAGCTAAAGTCACAATGGAGAATCCTGCCGGAACTCAAGTCTGTGTTGTCCAATTGAGGAGAAAGATCGGGGTGTGAGGTGGCCATACTTTTTTCCCATTTAGGGTGGTTTAGCCAGGAGCCAATTGGAATGGAGACAAAAATTGCACAAAATGTTTATTTCTGTGACAGAAAAAGCCATTTTACATCAAAATAAATATTTGGGCAAAAAAGGACTCTCTCTCTAGGTTCAAGATATGTTTGCATGTAACCACAGGAAATCTCCGACACCTGAAGTAATGCTATTTCCATCCCCATCATGTGGGCCTTGTAAACTAACTGCTGTTAACTACACTCCCATGAGCCAGATGCAGACTGCCAGGCCCTAGCAGTGATCTCTGGACACATCACCAGGCAGATCTTTACTGCTGTTATCTGGGCCAAGCCCTGCTATGACCAGCTTTTGTAAGGCAACTGCAGACATCTCACAGGGCCCTTGGAAGCCCAGAGGTTTGGCAAAGATAAGGAATCAGACTTGGAGCCCAGGTCAATGGGGACAGTCCTGACCCAGCTGAGGTGTTGCAAGGGCAATAGGAGATGTGGATAGATAGAACTGAGACCATTTCTGGGGCTGGCCTGTGAAAAGGTCACTGAGAAGGGACTCGGCACGTGGCACTGCAGGGCAGTGTACACTTTGCATCCACCAGCTGCACAGAGCAGTTCAAAGGTAGGGAACTGCTAACATGAGTGTCCCGAAAATTGACTGCAACAAACGCAAGGGTCAAGAGGACTAGTTCACAGTGCAGGGTGCCTAGTCAGCCCCAAGTACCATTGTCGGCTCTACTGCATGCAGGGCCCTCTCCTCACCGAGTGAGGCAACCTATGGCGAGAGAAAGCTGCTAACACCTTGTGACGAAGTGGGGATTTCCCCTTGTTATGTTGTATGTGAGCCTATGTGAATCTTACTGTTTTGCATGAATGCTGTGTGTGCCTCAGTTTCCCTGTGTAGTGAACCAATGTCTAGGTGGTGGGAATAAGTGGGTGTGACTTTTGCGGAGGCTGCTCCAGCTGCCTGCACAGATGCTATAGCCACCCCTTCCTAACCTGAGACCCAGGAGGGGAATGTGACCAGGTGACTCTTGACCCAGGAGGTGAGACAAAGGCCGGAGGAGGAGCAAAGGGCAGGGCAGGGGCCAGGCAGCTGGAAGTGATTCACTCTCAGCTGGCTTGGGGTGCAGGGCAGGACCAGAGCCCTGGCTCTGGGCTCCTCTCCCCCCAAGATGGACTTGGCTGAAATCTGTGCTAACTGATAGCTGATATCTGTGCTAACAAGTTCTGTCCTACGCTGTGTTCCTGTTGACTAATAAACCTTCTGTTTTACCAGCTGGCTGACAGTCACGTCTGACTGCAGCATTGGGGTGCAGGGCCCTCTGGCTTCCCCAGGAGCCCTGCCTGGGCGGACTCGCTGTGGGAAGCACACGGTGTGGAAAGGGATGCTGAATGCTCTGAGGTCAGACCCAGAAGATCAAAGCTGTGTCAGCTTCTTGCCCTGGAGACAGTATGCTCAGAGAGAGAAGACTGCCCCAGAGTCCTGACTGGATTTGTATGGAGTAGTTCTAGAGCATCACTCCAGTGACAGTTGACAGGTGTGAACTGCCTCTTTGCTCTTGGAGAGTTTTTGCCTGGGCTTATTTTAAGCCATGAGGATACATTTTCAGCCACATATCTGCATACATGAAATTACAACCTATAACATTCCTATAACATTAATTACTATAACATCACTATAACAACAATTCTCAGTGCATCATGAACCTTCCAAAGACACCCGACATTACAAACTTTGCATTGGATACCACACAATCATTTTACAAAGATAAAAATGGGGGTGCTGGGTGTTTCCCCGAGATACAGAGCATCACACGGGTCTCTTCTCCTAGTGTAATAATATCTCCTTCAATGAATGCATTGTCCAGACGTTCTTCTTCCATTTCATCGCTGGTGCTATGGTGTTGTGCCTTGTGGGCATGGCACTTGATCAAAACATTGTCATCTATAAACCAATCAGGTATTTGACTATCATGAATAGGTGTGTTTGCATGGTGTTCATTTTAGGTGCATTTTTGGGGAGATTGGCTCTCTCTGCTATTCAGACTGGACTTTTTCTCCACTTATTCTGTGGCTGTTCAGAATATCCTCTTTGAGTCAATCCAATAAGTTTTAGACCACTGGGAAAGTTCCAGAAGACTGGACTAACTTTAATGTTGTGCCGATTTTTAAAAAGAATAGACAGGATGACCTGAGTAATTTTAGGCCTGTCAGCCTGACATAGGTCCCGGGAAAGATAATGGAGCGGCCGATAATGGACTCTACTAATAAAGAACTAAAGAAGGTTAATGTTATCAATGCAAATCAACATGGGATTAGAATAATAGAATATCAGGGTTGGAAGGGACCTCAGGAGGACATCTAATCCAACCCCCTGCTCAAAGCAGGACCAATTCCCAGCTAAATCATCCCAGCCAGGGCTTTGTCAAGCCTGACCTTAAAAACCTCTAAGGAAGGAAATTCCACCACCTCCCTAGGTAACCCATTCCAGTGCTTCACCACCCTACTAGTGAAAAGGTTTTCCTAATATCCAACCTAAACCTCCCCCACTGCAACTTGAGACCATTACTGCTTGTTCTGTCATCGGGTACCACTGAGAACAGTCTAGACCCATCCTCTTTGGAACCCCCTTTCAGGTAGTTGAAAGCAGCTATCAAATCCCCCCTCATTCTTCTCTTCTGCAGACTAAATAATCCCAGTTCCTTCAGCCTCTCCTCATAAGTCATGTGCTCCAGCCCCCTAAAAATTTTTGTTGCCCTCCACTGGACTCTTTCCAATTTTTCAACATCCTTCTTGTAGTGTGGGGCCCAAAACTGGACACAGTACTCCAGATGAGGCCTCACCAATGTCGAATAAAGGGGAATGATCACGTTCCTCGATCTGCTGGCAATGCTCCTATTTATACAGCCCAAAATGCTGTTAGCCTTCTTGGCAACAAGGGCACACTGTTGACTCATATCCAGCTTCTCATCCACTGTAACCCCTAGGTCCTTTTCTGCAGAACTGCTGCCTAGCCATTCAGTCCCTAGTCTGTAGTAGTGCATGGGATTCTTCCATCCTAAGTGCAGGACTCTGCACTAGTTCTTGTTGAACCTCATCAGATTTTTTTTGGCCCAATCCTCAAATTTGTCTAGGTCTTTCTGTATCCTATACCTATCCTCCAGCGTATCTACCACTCCTCCCAGTCTAGTGTCATCTGCAAACTTGCTGAGGGTGCAGTCCATGACATCCTCCAGATCATTATGGAAAATACATCCTGTCAAACTAACTTGATATCTTTTTTTTAAGAAGATTACAAATTTAGTTAGGAACTTTTGTCCCATCTTTGGTTCAGATTGACAGGCAAAGAATGTGGATTTGAAACTACATGACAGGCCAGATCCCCAGTTGTTGTAAATCAGTCATCGCTCCATTGGAGTCCATGGTCAGATCCCCAGCTGGTGTAAATTAGCTGTAGTTCCATGGAAATCAAAAGACCAGATTCTTGGTTGGCATAAATAGCCCTACGTACTGTGAAGTCAATAGAACAGTGTTAATTTGCACCAGTTCAGGACATGACCCTTCATTTTTAGTGTTTGCCTCTGGGTACCTCTTAAATAACCACTTCGAACAGCCAGAGCAGCCTGAGGTGTGGGTTCCTGCTGCATCCCAAGAGCTGCTGATGCAATGTAGGAGAGAAACATCTCTCCTCCCCCAGCGGTAATTACGTGGTAATTATAGCCTGTTCTTTCATTAAGCAGGTGATCTGCTGATCTGGAAAGAAAGTCCCTGCTTGCAGCTTTCTGTACAGGCCAGTGTTTTTAAAGATACGTGCGTCATGTACATTTCCGGACCATCCAGCATTAATATCAGTGTAACGATCACGGTGATCCACTGGTGCCTGCAAAACCATGTACTCCTTACGATTTATGTACTCTGTGCCAAGGTGGACCGGGGCAACAATAGGGATGTGCTTTCCATCTATCTCCCCACCACAGTTAGGGAAGCACATTTCTGCAAAGCCATCCAAACATGTCTACACTTTTCACAGGGCTAAGTGCCTAATTCCTGGAAGCTGCTTTGAAAATCCTCATTGAAATGTCTAATTGGCAAACTCTGGATTGAGTAGACAATATTTCACTTCGAGAGCCCAGCCCATCATACTGACCCATGTGGACACCGCTTACAGGGAGGTGTTGTCTCACTGAAGGGGACAGGACTGCTCTCATAAGAACGAATTATTCATCTGCTTTGGTACAGCAGGATCAGGACCTTGCTATTTACAGCAGGACCTTTCAATCATGCAACTCAGTCATCCCACAGATAGGAGAGAACTCCTTGGAATTAAGCAGGCTGATTGCATCAGGATTGGTGTTTGTGCTGTCTGTGTTGCAAACACAGCAGGAACCCCCTAGAGTGAGCTGATGGAAAACTCCCTCAGAAGTGGCATCAGGGGAGACGCAGCCTTCTCTGGCACAGGATATAAATATGGAACTGAACTAAGGACAAGAAGGAATCGGTTCAGAGTGCACCAAGGCTGATTTAGGCTAGATATTAGGAAAAACGTTCTAACTCTCAGGTATTCATGCACAGCAACAGATTACCAGTGGCGATTGTGGAATCCTCATTGTTGGATGTTTTTAAGAACAGGTTAGACAAACACCTCTTAGGGGTGGTCTAGGTTTACTAGGTCCCACCTCAGCATCAGAGACTGGACTAGATGATCTCTTTTGCTCCCTTCCAGCCCCACATTTCTATGATTCTATGAGGTGGCAACCACACCCTGTCAACAGAGGAAGGAGAACATGGTCCAAGTGAGATCTCGGCACCAGCTCATCCTATCAGGGGGACCCAGGTCTCTTTACTGAGACAACCAAATTTCTGGGGAGAATCCTGGTCACCAAACCCCAAGAGATCCAGTATCTGTGGTTGAAGGTGAGTGTTATCTCTCGTACTGCTGCTGCCACGAATGAAGATAAGACCTGCCATGCAGTGCAGTCAAAGGACTGTGAAATCAGTGGTGATTCAGTCTCACTTACACCAGAGATGCCAGTCAGTGTCAATATCACCATGTTGTACAGGGAGACTTTGGCAAACCAGTAAAGTGCTTGAAACCACTATGGCTTATTGTTAAAGACAGCCTAGTCAGCAAGCTGTAAAGTGGCCATGTAGCAATCTCAGCTTGACCAAGGCAGGAGGGGAGGGGGTCTTGGGGTGCCACAGAAAGGGTAGCTTGAGAAAGGGTAGCTTGACCCCGCGTCCTTCCTAATAAGAATTGTATTGAAGTTGCTGATACATGCATTTTAAAAGAGTAGGATATGCCCCAGGAATGTCTATTGAGGTCTCAAGGCTGCAAGTTCTGGAAAAACCCACACCTGGTTAATCAATAATCAGAAGGAACCTCTTGCTGGAAACTGCTTACTTAACAAGGTTTCTTTAAGGGACATGTCATTCTATTACTAATGTATAAATAAGGGGGAAAAGCTTGAGATAGGTGGGACTCTCCCTTGGGGGGACTCTTCAGGACTGGTCTCTCCCTCTGGATGCATCTTGTGTTCCCCAGAGGCAGACGGCCTGCCGCTGTGTCACTCGAAAGCCACACTCAGCTTTGGTAATTATCAAGGGTTGGGGGTGTTTTACTAATCTTGTTGTGGATGTGTGTAAGTGCTTGAGACTAGTAAAGTTTAGCTTTAAGTGAAAGCACTCTTGTGTTGTCCTGTTTCTGCCAGCCATCTATCGGTCAGACGGCCGTGTCTCCCCTGATTTATTTCCTGACACCTCGCACAGAGTAAAGTTACCAAGAGCTTTGGGTTGAAAGAACCCCGGGTAACAATGTAACAAACGGGGAGACAGAGAGAGAGAGGGGAAATGTCATGCTATTGCTCACCATCATTAGCGGAACCTAGAACAGAATTATAGAATCTAGAGACAAGAACGGAAAACTCTGTCCCCTCCAGTCCATCTCTTTCCCAGGACTGGCTCCAATAGTGCATTTATTAGCATCTGCTCCACTTTACTTTTAAATAACCCAATCAATGAGTAGTATTTCCAGACTGGACCAGATCTCAGATCCATTTAGCCCAGTCTCCTCTCTCTGACAGTGGCAGCCCCAGAGGCTGTAGAGGAACATGTAAGAATGCTGCAGCACCACTTGTGGAGTGATCTGCCCTCCCATCAGGTCTTATCCTGATCTCTAATAGATAGAGATGGACTTAAACCCTTAACTCCCAGGTGTAAGATCTCTTCCACAACTGTTGTTAAACTCCGGATAGAATCAGAGACATGTGGGGCTGGAACGGACCCTGAGAGGTCATGTAGTCCATCCCCCAGTGCTGACTGAGGACCAACTATACCCAGGCCATCCCTCACAGCTGTTTGTCCAACCTGTTCTAAAATCTTCATGGGATGGGGATTCCACAAATTCCCTTGGTCACCTGTTCCTGTGTTGAACTACTCTTATAAATAGAAAGGTTTTTTCCAGATATCTAACCAAATCTCCCTTGCTGCACATATAGCTCTTATTTCTTGTCCTATCTTCAGTGAATATGGAGAACAATTAGCCACTATCCTCTTTCTAACAGCCCTTAACATATTTGAAGACTGTTATCAGATCCCCCATCAGTCTTCTTTTTTGAAGAAAAGAAAACTTTCCTGTTTTTTAAAAGTCAAGTTTCTTTTTGAATATTGTTAAGTTTTTGGCCCAAACAACTTACTGTGGCAATGAGTTCCAATTTCTAATTATTGGCTTCCAAGCAAGGACGTTTTATAGCCTTGTGCTTCTCACTGTTAGGATATATTGTCTAATATTCACCCTAAATGTTCCCCCATTTCCTGCCTTTATTTCTAGATTTTATTTGTTAATCATAGAATCATAGAAGATTAGGGTTGGAAGAGACCTCAGGAGGTCATCCAGGTCCCCTCTAATGCAGCCCAATATGCTGTTAGCCTTCTTGGTAACAAGGGCACACTGCTGACTCATATCCAGCTTCTCATCCACTGTAATCCCCAGTTCCTTTTCTGCAGAACTGCTGCTTAGCCAGTCGGTCCCCAGTCTGTAGCGGTGCATGGGATTCTTCCTTTCTAAGTGCAGGGCTCTGCACTTGTCCTTGTTGAATCTCATCAGATTTCTTTTGTCCCAATCCTCCAATTTGTCTAGGTCACTCTGGACCCTATCCCTACCCTCCAGTGTATCTATCTCCCCCCCCAGCTTAGTGTCATCTGCTAACTTGCTGAGAGTGCAATCCATCATCTCCCAAGCGTGCCTCCACTTTTTATACCAGTGACCTATCCCTGAAGAGACAGTGCTGTAGGCGATGGGAGCGAGAACCCCAAAAGAAAATGCTATGTGCTCCTAGCAAGAATTAGGCAGAGGAGAGTTGTCAGGGTCACTTCTATTGGGTTATGTAAACACAGGTTTCAGTCCAACCACATGCCTATTTTAGGAAGTTGGGTAACAAATTGTGGGCAACCCCTTATCTGAGGTCAATTTTTTTCTCCAAACACCCTAACATTTAATATAAAAGTAATAGAAAAAAACTGTATCAGGAATACTTGACAGAGAATACTTGATCTTGAAGGGTTTTTATAGATCCCTAGAGTCTAAGGCCAGAAGGTATCATGACCTCCTTTATTACACAGGCCATAGAAATCCCCCAAAATGATCCCTGTTTGAACTACATCAGATCTTTTAGAAAAACAACCAATTTTGATATAAAAATTGCCAATGATGGAAAAGTTAATCCTCTCCAAATATTGGGGCTTGGCTCAGTGATATGGCTGACCTTGCAGCTAATGAATGAAAAGGGAATGCCCTAAAAATTCAAAGCAATTTGGGCTGACTTTTTTTTTTCTCTAAGATCTGTTCCAGGATTTATTTTGGGGAAGTTCTAGGGCCTGTGTTATCCAGGAGTCAGGCTAGAATAAATGATCACAATTGTCCCTTCTGGCCTTGGAATCTATATATCTATGAATACATAAAATACATAAAACCAAAGTTCAGATGTCTCCACCATCAGAGTCACTAGAGAATTATCCTTCCCAGTCCAGCTTCTTGAGCCAGCCATTGGGCTAGTAACCCGCAATGGAAGACAGCTTTTGAACAACTTGGAATTAAAATGTTAACATTATATTAAAATACAAAAGTTTTGCTTCCTTGTGTTTTGTTTCAGAGTTTGTTTTATTCCCTCTAGATGCAAAACATAACAAATATTGAATCTGGAAACCAAATGACCATCACAGAATTCATTCTCCTGGGATTTGGGATTCTCCCTGAAGTGCAGATTCTTCTCTTTCTGGTGTTTCTAGTGATCTACATTGTGACCATTGCCGGGAACATCCTCATTGTTGCACTAGTTGTGGCTGATCGGCACCTTCATACCCCCATGCACTTCTTCCTGGGGAACTCGTCCTGTTTGGAGACCTGCTACACCTCCACCATCCTGACCAGGATGCTGGCCAGTCTCCTGACGGGGGACAGAACCATTTCTGTTAACAGCTGTTTTGTGCAGTTCAATTTGTTTAGCTGTCTCGAGTCTACAGAATGTTATCTCTTAGCCTCGATGTCTTATGATCGGTATTTTGCAATATGCAAACCACTGTGTTATTCAACCCTTATGAATTTCAGGTTCTGCAAAGAGCTAGCAACTGGGTCATGGATAGGTGGCTTTCTGGGTAGCTCTGTGACAACATATTTGGTATCACAGCTAACCTTTTGTGGCCTCAATGAAATGGACCAGTTCTTTTGTGATCTAATCCCAATGATTAAACTGTCCTGCACTGACACCCATCTGATAGAACTTGTGACCCTCATCTTCTCCTCTGTGTTTTCACTGCCCCCATTTCTACTAACCCTGACATCCTATATTTGTATCATCGCTGCCATTGTGAGAATCCCTTCCACCACTGGGAAGCAAAAGGCCTTTTCCACCTGCTCCTCCCACTTCATCGTGGTGACAATTTTCTATGGGACTCTCATCATTGTGTATCTGCAACCAAACAGAATGAGAGATCTAAACAAAATATTCTCTGTTGTCTACATAGTCCTGATGCCTACACAGTCAAACTGTTCATCTACAGCCTCAGAAACAAAGAGGTCAATGGGGCCCTGAGACAAGTTGTCAGGAAACTTCTGTCTTTCACAAGAATGCAGATAAACTAAGGTCTTTTTTAAAAAAAAATAGAATGAAATAGAGACGATCTGAGCTGATGAAATATAGTTGAGAATCCTCATGTGAATTCACATTAGTATGATTTCCTAGATTAGACCATTCCTTTATCAGAAAGTGCACATTAGGTGCTCCCTACTTCTGGGCATCTGATACAATATTAGTGCAAAATGAGGACAGAGGGTTAAATCCCACAGACTGTAAGAGAGAGCGAGTGAGAGAGAGCCTGGAGCACTGTGCCTCATGTAAGACATGAGGCTTGAACCATAGTCAGAAAAGTCCGGCCATGCCGTCAACTAAACTCAGGCCATGTATGAAATCAGATGCTTACAAGTTCACTGTCTGATACATGACCTTGGCAAGGGCACTGCTAGCACTGCTAGAACACAGGAACTCCTAAGAAGCAACAGATACCGTGTGTGTGTGTGAACACACTCCAAAAGATTAATCGAGATATATCCTGAACTAACATCAGATAAGAAGTAATGGATAGGGATGTTTTGTCCAAAACACCTGGAACAAGCTGAGGTCATGAAACACGTAAGGTGGTACATATGTTGTATGTCTCAGTCTAGAAATATTGGGGTACCGCTCTTTAACCCTTTGTGAAGCCAAGGGGACAGCAGACCATTCCTGCTGCTGACTGAGCCGCTCCTTGCCATGGGGCACTCATGTGTTAGCATACCTGTAGCTTCTATGGGAAGCTAGGGCTGTGCCATGAGGACAATAAACCTGGTCAAGTGCCTTTGCCACTGAACCATGCCAGTGGTCTTTCTTTGTGAGTAACATCGAGGTCTGCTGAATTAGCTTGCTGCACTGTTTGCTAGTGTAGCTCACATAAGAGCTCCAAGAACAGTAATGACATTTCAGCAGCAATAACATCTTTCAGCACTTAACAATGCTAACCATATTGGATATCTTTTCCTCTGAAAACAATGGGAGTAACAGGTGCTCAGCAACAGCAACTGCTCAGCACCACACAGGATTGGAGGTTTAAGGTTCTCACAGCTGTACTGCTCCCATCTCTGTGATTTGGCACAATTGCAAATACATGAGCATTTTCAAACACACCATATTTCCTTTTACAATTAGCCTACCAGTGAAACATTATTTTCTCTCCAAGAGAGTGTGTGTGTTTTAAGGCAGTTCTGATCACCTCATCTCAGAAAAGATATATTAAAATTAAAGAAAGATCAGAGAAGGGCAACAAAAATGATAAGGGGTATGGAACAGCTTCTATATGAGGAGAGATTAAAAAGATTGAAACAGTTCATCTTGGAGATGAGACGACTAAGGGGGATATGACAGAGGTCTATAAAATCAGGAATGGTGTGGAGAAAGTGACTAAGGAAGTGTTATTTAACCATTCACATAACTCATGAATCAATCGTCATCTGATTAAACTAATTGGCAGCAGGTTAAAAAAAAGGACGGAAGTACTTCTTCAGACAACACACAGTCAATATGTGGAGCTTGTTGCTAGGGGAAGTTGTGAAGGCCAAAAATATAACAAGGTTCAAAAGAGAATTAGATAAATTCGTGGAGGGTAGGTCCATCAGTGGTATTAGCCAAGATGCTCAGACACTTAGGTCTCATGTTCTGGGTCTCCCTACAAATCTGACTGCCAGAGGTTGGGACTGGGCAACATGGAATGGATCACTCGGTAGTTGCCCTGTTCTTTTCATTCCTTCTGGGGCATCTGGTGTGGGCCACTGTTGGAGGAAGGGATACTGGGCTTGATGGACCATTGCTCTGACCCACTATGTCTATTCTTATGCAGTTAGTACTCAAGGGACCATAAATAGAATATAATAAGCTGCTTCTCACACATATTGAATCTCACTGCAGGGAACTTCTCTGTCACTGTGTCAGAGAACGGGAGAAACTAGTAGAGGCTAATCTCACCCTGACCACCATGGCAGGTTGCCCAGACAGGTCTGTGGAATGAAGTTAAATGTTCTGTCCATTCCAGAGAGCCCTGAGAAGTGTTATACATGAGACTTGTATAAAGTGGAAGAAGATGACTAAGACAAATCTGAGAGGAGAAAAGGGACAAGTCTCACAATATAATAAAAGTGCACAATTAACCTGAGCTGGGATTTTCCAAGGAGCCTAGGTATCCAACTCTTATAAAACCCAGCCCTGGTTAAAAACTTGAATTTTCTCATAAGAAATTTTAAGTGAATGATGTTCACCAGTTTTTGACCAGATCCAGAGAGCGGGATATCAAAGAAACTTTATAAGAAGGAAGAAAAATAAAAGATGTGGAAGATATGCCAAGACACAGTTGAAAGCAATCTCCAGTAAAAGAGTGGAGATACCATGAAGTTAGGCATTTTGCAGTATTATACAGAGTATCAAGAAGAGAAGACACAGTCCAGGCTGGACTGCCATCATGTATGAATGATTCCATATTATTCCTAGGAGAGAGAACTTCAATGAACACATAATCCTGTGGTATACAAAGATGAATCGAAAAAGATATTTTAAATTTGGATTGGGTATAATAATAAAAATAAATATAGGCTACTCCAAGATGTAAGAATATTTAGACACGCGTGCCTGTGACACCAGCACTGATTAAGTCAAATTGGCACAGCCCAAATTAATTCCAAAGGATATATGCTAAAAATAAAAATAATAAAAATCTTAGTAACAAAAGTTCAGCACAGAACAACATCTGAGATCTTCAAAGCCACCCAGGGAATTGGATGCACAGTTCTGATTACTCCTGCATGGTAAGTAGTGGAAACTCCAGAAAGACTTCTATACAGACATCGAGGCCACCTTCAGTGATTCCTAGACAATTCTTAACCGGCAAGTCCTCAGTTTGAAACACAGCCCCCTGCACAAGGCAGTCCACAGGAAAACTATGACCATAGTCTGAAAGACCTATAGTCCCTCCTTAAAATGTTTCAGATCCTGTTATAAATCCACTGAAGTCACTGGAGGTATGTCAGTTTTCACCAGCTGAAAAACTGACCCTTAACTTTAAGAACAGAACGACTGACTCCATATTGTGAATTCTTTAATTAGTTCTGAACAAAAGATTTACCTGGAAGAGATGATCTGAAATCTAACTTCAACTTTTGTGTTTTAATGGCTTATATTATCTGGATTGAAGCTGGGATTTTAAAGGGGATTTAAGAGTGGTAGGTTCCCAAATCTCATTGACTTGCATACCTCACTCCTGTGGGCCGCTTTGAAAATCCAGAAACAGGAGTGGGAATGTGCAGTCAATGTCAAACCATAAAACTTAACATGTTATATTTTGAGGTTTCAAGGGAAGAGATCCAATCAGCTATGAACCATCCCTTCGTCCCTGGTATTTACTCACCAGGACACAAGTAGATCCTGTTGAACTGAGCAAGACATACTCATATGGGACCTATTCCAATGGCCACGGAACTCAGTGGGAACCTTTACCAATTAATTCCATGGTGATTGGGTCAATTCCAAAGTGAAGGGAGAAATTCAGGTTCCAGGAAGGGCTGGAAAACAGAGAGGAAGGAGAAAGTACTCACCATTCGGGAAGAAGAAGAGAGAGAACAAACATCTTCCCTCCCTTTCAGCATGCAGAAGGGGTGCAGAATTTGGAAAGGAAGAAAGACAGAGAGAGGAAGAGAGAAAGAGATGTATTAAATCATGGTTGATAGTTGGCCCAGTATATCCAATGTTGTCACATAGGGTCAAAAGTGTCCCTTGTGCACCTTCCTGTCAATGTCTGCATCCTGATGTTGCATTCGTGTGTCATAATATTGCCTCAAGTTAGCATTATTCGATGGCACAATCACTGCAAAGCAACAACAGAGACCAGGATGGTACATCTTTTCTTTGCAGCTTTGTTCAGACACAAAGGGCCAGATTTTTAAAGATATTTGACACCTAGTGGGATTTTCAAAAGCACCTGGGCACCTAAAACCCATTGAAAATCTGGCTAGATACCTAAATGCCTTTAAAAACCTGGCCCAAAGTGACTCTCCATTTCCTTTAGTCTTCACCTCCAGTAATCTAAGATGTACATCTGCAAATCCACTGCTGTGTGAGACGGACCCAGACACTCCTTGCAGGATTCTGGATGTTTTACTTCTTTCCTCTCTTGTTACTAAGGGTGGTTGGGGTTGCTTGGCAACATCATAGCAGAATATCTTTGGGGATAATTCCCTTGTGGTCACTAAAACATATATAAGTAATTGCAGTATGGCACTTTGGGAATCCTGCTTAGATTGTGCCATTTGCTTCTATCCAGGTGAGTTAGGCAGAGATTTGTAGGGGGAACATTGGGGGAAACAAATTTTCTGTTTCTTGTTTCCACTGGCATTTCTAGTAGATTAATTAATGGATCATGTCTGAATCAAATCAAAGCCAGCTGGCCAGATCCTAAGCATGTATAAAGCAGTACAGCAAATGCAGAACTCAATGGAGCTACACAGATTTATGCAATCTGGGGGTCTGGCCCGTTGACTCCAATGTAGTTATGGCTGATTGACACCATCTGGGGACCTGGTTCAATATGATTAGGGTGCGTTTGTTTGAGTTTGTGTGCAGTGTATCTAACACATATGTTCATTTCCTTTCACATGTGTTTTCATGTGCATGTGTGTGTGGCTAGACCTGTATTTGTCTGGGATTTGTATGGATGTGTTTGTAGATATGTGTGGGTGAGATCATATTTGTGTAGTTTATTTTGTTGATATGTTTGTATGCATGATTCTGTTTGCAACTTTCTCTGTGTCATTGGATTTTTATGATCATATCCTTGTGTCAATCACATCTGCATGTTCATAAGTGTATGTCTGACTGCATTTGTCTGTTCAGCTGTGTCATTGTGATTGACTGTGGGTTTCTGTGCAAGATTGTCTGTTGTGAATGTATGTTCATCTATGTGTGTTTAATTGGTTTTTGAAGGGGATTTTCCAAAGAAACTAAATGAACAAGGAGCACAAGTCCCACGGAAATGCCAGAGACATGTATCTCTGTCTTTCCAAGCAAACCCCACCCAAAATCTGAGGATGTGTGTTGGCAGATTGTGTCTTTGTGCTCATGTGTCTTTGTGTGTCATAGAATCATAGCTTTGGTTAGGGCCTTGAGAAGTCATCAAATCCATCTCCCTGCACTGAGGCAGGAACAAGAAAACCTGGAAGGTCCCTGACAGGTGTTTTTCCACCCTCTTCTTATACATTTCCAGTGATGAGGATTGCACAACCTCCCTTGGAAGCCTATTCCCTTATTTCATGATAGTGACAAGGTGGGTGAGGTAATATCTTTTACTGGACCACCTTCTGTTGGTGAGAGAGACAAGCTTTCAAGCTGACACAGAGCTCTTCTTCAGGCCATTATTTCATGAGGTTATTGTTATTTTTATTTGTATGTTGTGTAATATGTGAAGGGTATTGGAATTGGAAAAGGTTCAGAAAAGGACAACAAACATGATTAGGGGTATGGCATGGCTGCCATATGAGAAGAGATTAATAAAACAGGGACTTTTCAGCTTTGAAAAGAGATGACTAAGGGGGATATGGTAGAGGTCTATAAAATCATGACTAGTGTGGAGAAAGTAAATAAGGAAGTGTTATTTACTCCTTCTCATAACACAAGAACTAGGGGTCACCAAATGAAATTAATAGACAGCAGGTTTAAAACAAACAAAAGGAAGTATTTTTTTCACACAACTCACAGTCAGTCTGTGGAACTCCTTGCCAGAGGATGTTGTGAAGGCCAAGACTATAACAGGGTTAAAAAAAGAACTAGATAAATTCGAGGAGGATAGGTCCATCAATGGTTATTAGCCAGGATGGGCAGGGATAGTGTCCCTAGCCTTTGTTTGCCAGAAGCTGGGAATGGGCAACAGGGGATGGATCACTTGATGATTACCTGTCCTGTTAATTCCCTCTGTGGCACCTGGCATTGGCCACTGTCGGAAGACAGGATACTGGGCTAGATGGACCTTTTGTCTGACCCAGTATGGCCGTTCTTATGTTCGTATGTAGTTTTAAAGAGGACAGGATCCATTGTTCTCCATGTCCACTGAAGACACGACAAGGAGGAATTGTTTTTATTTCCTGCTAGACAGTTTCAGGTTAGATATTAAGAAAAACTTTCCAACTATAAGGATAGTTAAGCATTGGAACAGGTCATCTAGGGAGGTTGTGAGATCCCCGTCACTGGAGATTTTTAAAAAAACAGGTTGGACAAACGCCTGTTAGACTTGATCTAAGTTTAGTTGGTCTTGCCTCAGCACAAGGAGCTGGACTAGATGACCTCCTGAGATCTCATCCAACCTTACGTTTCTGCGATTCTGTGTCTATTTATATCTGTGGATTTGTTTGTGTCAGACTGTTGTGCTTATATGTTGATGACTAAGGCCGCAATTTTCAAAGGAAGTGATGGGACAGATTTTTAAATGTATTTAGGCACCTAGTGGGATTTTCAAACCTCTAAATGTCTAACACACATTGAAATCATTTGGTCCTTAGTGATTTTGGATGCCTCCATTTTCAGTTGTTTAATCTGTGATGCCTTTAAGGGGGCTGATTTTCAGAAAGTACTGAGCACCACCCACTGAAAAATCATGTCCCTTTACAGTGACTTAAATTGGGCCACTCTAATCTTTTAGACAGATTTGAAAAATCTTACTCAGAGGGGGAGATTTTTCAAAGGCACAAGGGATAGCTAGACATCCAGCTCCCATTTCAAAGGCAGCTCATGTCTTTAAAAATCCTCCCCCTTCCCCAGTGCCAACTCTGAATGCCATATTAAATATGTTATCTGGGCTTCTGCTCATCTGGGCAGCCCCATATTCTACACTTCCCATCCCTCCCTTATGTCTGCCAGGCCTCTGCATCCCAAGGCAAATCTACAGTTGCTGGGAACTCAGTATAACTTGACTAAGCGTGAGAGTCAGGTCTTATCTAAATGAACAGTTAGTTTGCCACAAGCTGGGGTGTTCTACCGTGCACAAAATATCGAAGTGGATGCTGCTGCCGTGCAATAATAGCTCCCGAGTGCACTTTCAGCTACTCCTGCTGCAAAGCAGGCTAGATCAAAGCACACTAGGGGAACTGTTAGCATGTGGCAGCAATGTCCAGACATACTCTGGGTACACAGCAGGCTAGTGTGGGGTAGGTTTACACCCCATCACTAAGTGTCCACGTAGCTAAGCTCTTAGTGGTGGTCTGAAAATCTTGGGGCTTGTGTGCTTTACAGCACAGGTGGGAGAGGGATATTAATTAGGTAAGGAGGGGAGAGTACGGGGTGGCCCCAGACAGGAAGGACATAGAAAGTGGGCGAAAGAGAGACAGACACTCATAGAAAGAAAGAAAGAAAGAAAGAAGGCTAATACAGTCCTGATAAAGATGATGATGATAGATAGATAGATGGGTGTGTATCAGATAGCTAGATAGATAGAAGTTAGTGAGTGATTAGCAAGAGATAAGGGGAACGAGTTGATTCATTCTTCTACCGCTGAAAAGTATTATTCGGTTTATCTATGTCATATTCAGTGATGTACCTGGATATGTACCCAGGCGGGATGTAGACAAGGAAATGGTGTGCACTGGCTGGCTGGGAGGTGGCATGGAAAATGCACAGAGGTGGCAGTGGGAAAGGTTGGTATGAAAATGTTCCACACACCAGCCATGGGAGAGTGTTGCAGAGCTTTATGAATTTAGTACCAGATCTGTACAGAAGGACTGTTCTGAGAGAGGATTCCTCCTGTATTGTCCAGCCCTGAATTGCAATAGCATCCCACAGCCCTATAGATAGGGGTTAGCCTCTCCTTGATCAATGAGGAATTCAAGTCCACAACCCAAAATTGTATTGAGTAGAAATAGCTAAAGACACAAAACCACAGACATGTGCAAACGTATACAGACACAGAATCCACACATATATGCTACTGCACTTACACACATGCAAACACAATTAAACACACACACCGACACTACTACAAATACACACATAACACACACAATCATATACATGCACATTGAAACACACATATGCAGATGCTACCAGAATCAAACAAAAGCACACACAACTGATCAAACACCTACATACAAATTAGCAAAAATTCATAACTGTGTGCATACACAATTGAACACCAATAGACACTACCACAATCACACAGAATCACATACACAGTCACATACATGAAAAACACCACACACAGCACAACCATATCCATATACAATAGAAAATAGGCACTACTGCAATCACATACACACAAACAAGCATAGACATAAGAACATAAGAACGACCATACTGGGTCAGACCAAAGGTCCATCTAGCCCAGTATCCTGTCTTCCAACAGTGGCCAATGCCAGATGCCCCAGAGGGAATTAACAGAACAGGTAATCATCAAGTGATCCATCCCCTGTTGCCCATTCCCAGCTTCTGGCAAACAGAGGCTAGGGACATCATCCCTGCCCATCCTGACTAATAGCCATTGATGGACCCATACTCCATGAATTTATCGAATTCTTTTCTGAACCCTGTGATAGTCTTGACCATCACAACATCCTCTGGCAAGGAGTTCCACAGGTTGACTGTGCTTTGTGTGAAAAAAATACTTCCTTTTGTTTGTTTTAAACCTGCTTCCTATTAATTTCATTTGGTGACCCCCTAGTTCTTGTGTTATGAGAAGGAGTAAATAACACTTCCTTATTTACTTTCTCCACACCAGTCATGATTTTATAGACCTCTGTCATAGTGCCCCTTAGTTGTTTCTTTTCCAAGCTGAAAAGTCCCAGTCTTATTAATCTCTCCTCATACGGCAGCCATTCCATACCCCTAATAATTTTTGTTGCCCTTTTCTGAACCTTTTCCAATTCCAATATATCTTTTTTTGAGATGGGGTGACACACCTGCACGCGGTATTCAAGAACTGGCATACCATGGACTTATATAGAGGAAATATGATATTTTTGTCTCATTATCTATCCCTTTCTTACTGATTCCCAACATTCTGTTCACTTCTTTGACTGCCGCTGCACATTGAGTGGATGTTTTCAGATGACTGCTACTGCATATTGAATGGATGTTTTCGGAACACACACAATCATATATATACACAATAAAACTCTCACAGACACAAACACACACAACCAGATACAGTAACACAATCATGCAATCAAACACAAATACACACATGAAGAGACACACAGTCACACTTTCCTGCCTTTATATTGCACAATTTAAGCTGAAATTATCCCCTAAAGTGTTCTGTCTTACTTCATAAACAACCTAAATCTGAGTTTTTCAAAAGCTACTTAAGGGATTTAGATGCCCAGTCCCCATAAACTGTAATAAGGACAGGGCATCCAAATGCTCTAGGTTGCTTTGAAACCTCAGCCTCATTCTTTAAATGTATTCCCTTTCGAGTCATCCTTCTCAGCTGTGAAGAAAATGGCAAATGAAACTGCCCCAACTGAGTTCATCATCATGGGGTTCTCCATCCTCCAGCAGCTGCAGTTCTCGCTCTTTGGTGTCTTCTTGGTCACCTACCTGTGCACCCTGGTGGGGAACATCTTCATCATCATCATCGTCTGCACGGATGCCCAGCTCCGCACCCCCATGTACTTTTTCCTGGGGAACCTCTCTTTCCTTGACCTCTGCTACACCACCACCAATGCCCCCCAGATGTTGGTGCACCTGCTGGTGGAAAGGAAGAGGATCAGCTATGCAGGCTGCATTGTCCAGCTCTATTTTTTCCTGGCCTTTGTGGGCACGGAGTGTATCCTCCTGGCGGTGATGGCTTATGACCATTATGTGGCGATATGCAACCCCTTGCACTACTTGGTCATCATGAGGAAATCCCTCTGCTTCCAGCTGGCTGGTACTGCTTGGGCCAGTGGCTTCCTCAACTCTGCGGTGCACACATTTTTCACCTTCCGGCTGCCCTTCTGCAGGGCCAACCAGATCAACTACTTCTTCTGCGACATCCCGCCCCTCCTCAAGCTCTCCTGCGGGGACACCTCCCTCAATGAGATTATCCTGCTTGCCGCCGGGGTCTTCATTGGGTGGATCCCATTCCTGTGCATCGTCCTGTCTTATGTTTACATCATCTCCACCATCCTGAAGATATGCTCCACAGAGGGGAGACTCAAAGCTTTCTCCACCTGCGGGTCCCACCTGACCATTGTCCTGATGTATTACAGGAGCTCCATCTTCACCTACGTCAGGCCCATCTCCAGCTACTCGCTGGACAATGACAGACTGATCTCAGTGCTTTACAGCATAGTAACCCCCATGTTGAACCCACTGATCTACACCCTGAGGAACAAAGATGTGAAGGGGGCTCTGAGAAAAGCTTTCATGGGGAAATTGTGTTTGCAATGAAAGTGGCAAATTTCCCCCCATTGGTCTAGGGGGCCGCTCAATGTTATCTGTGTGCTAAAGTTCTCTACTTTGTGCTTTCCTATCTATGTTCAATAGAATTGCTGAAAACACGAAAAAATAAAATATACAATAATATATAATAAAAACCTAGACATTATTTTCATTTTGAACACTGAAATAGTCCCATTTTTGTCTTTTTTTTATGAAACTTTGTACTGTATTACTAATTACAGGGTTTTTTATTTACAATATTTAAGTGAAATTGTATTCAAAATAATTCTTAAAATGGTTTGCACAATTTTTCATTTACTGAAACTGCTTAGGTAAATAAAAATAATAATAAACTATTTCAATAAATGTTTATATCACAAAAATAATTGCAAACACACACACACACACACAGAGGATATATGAAAGGCTCAAACATGTTACTGATCAGTAGGGAAAGGGGGGTTGTGAATATTTATGGGTTTAATTATTGACCCTGTATTAAAATTCTAACTTCATCAAATTTATAGTGCAGAGGTTTTGTTTATTTTTTTCTACGTACAGTTCATGGACTTTGCAGAGTGGGGAAATCAAACAGTGACAGAATTCATCCTCCTGGGATTTGGGGATCTCCCAGAGCTGCAGATTTTTCTCTTCCTGCTGTTTCTAGTGATCTACATTGTTACCATGGAGGGTAACATCCTCATTGTGGTGCTAGTTGTGGCTGATCAGCACTTGCACACCCCCATGTACTTCTTATTGGGGAACTTGTCCTGTTTGGAGACCTGCTACACCTCCACCATCCTGCCCAGGATGCTGGCCAGTCTCTTTACTGGGGACAGAACCATTTCTGTTAACAGCTGCGTCACACAGTTCTATTTTATTGCTTCTCTGGTGTGTACGGAATGTTATCTCTTATCCATGATGGTTTACGATTCGTATTTAGCCATATGTAAATCACTATTTTATGCAGCCATCATGAATAGTAGGTTATGTCTACATTTAGCAGCTGGATCTTGGATGAGTGGGTTTCTGGCTATCACCATAGTGATAATATTGATGTCACAATTGACTTTCTGCAGCGAAAATGAAATCAACAGTTTATTTTATGATTCTTTTTTGATCAGCTGCACTGAGGTCCGTGGGCTGAAGGTGGTGGCTTTCATATGCTCCTCAGCCTTTTCCCTGGTTCCTTTGTATTAACCCTGACATCCTATGTTTGCATCATTAACAACATCCTGAGAATCCTGTCCAGCACCGGGAAACAAATGGCCTTTTCCAGCTGCTCCTCTCACCTCACTGTGATTACAATTTACTATGGGACCTTTATATGTGTCTATATGCTAACAGATACCAATGCACCAAGAGCTCTGTACACAGTGTTCTCTGTCATTTACACTGTCTTGACTCCCCTGTCAACCCACTTATCTACAACCTGGGAAACAGAGAGGTCAAAGAGGCCCTGCGGAAGACTGTCAGTAAAATCATGGGTTTCTCAGAATCCAAATATTCAAGCTAACATGTTTACGATCAAATAAAATGCAAAGTGATTGGTCTGTGGTTCTTCCTTATTCATGCATGTGTCCCAGTGAAGTCACCAGACTCTGCATTTGAATAAAGACTATGCATGGGATTTTCCATGGAGCCTAAGGAAATGGAGTAGGCTCACTGAAGGCTTGTTTACATGGGCGGGGTGGTGGTGTTGCTGTATAGGAGGTGCGAGTTCTAAAGCACATTAACATGCTGTGCATTCATTGATCTCTGTAGCTCCTCTAGGGTGCTCTAAGGTAATGCTGTTTGCTCTTCGACTCCCTTGCAAATCCCAACCTCTGCACATAAAACCCTCTAGAGGAGATGGACGAGGGCGCAGACTGCAGGTGAGGGAGCCAGTGCTGCATATTAAATTAATTTATCACATGCCTCTGCATTTCATCACATCAGTGAAACTTCCACGAGTGTATGTAGAGCAGTGTGTATGCCCCTTATTATAAATTCCTGGGTGAACGATCCCTGCGTACACAGTAAAAGTGTCCGTATGTAACATATGTGAATATTTCTTTAAATAGTATATAACTGCTATTACTACTACTAATAGATCTTCT
The DNA here is from genome assembly GCF_002925995.2 of Terrapene triunguis. Lineage (NCBI taxonomy): Eukaryota > Metazoa > Chordata > Testudines > Emydidae > Terrapene > Terrapene triunguis. The sequence goes on from NW_020664584.1 coordinate 14,632,581, forward strand.
CCCTTCCGGGCTTCTCCTCTGATGTCATCCACCACCACCAGGCTTCATGTTCTAGGCTCCCCACTTCCTGTCTTCTTGTCCCAGTCTCTTAGCCCAGTCAGTCCCAGTTTTCTTCCTGAACCCCAGATTCTCATCAGATGTGTTTTCCCTCCTCACCGAACACTATCCCCCTTCCCCACTGGCTTACAGTCCCAGACTCTTTGTCCAGCCACTCCCAGGCCCCCACATCCTCATTCATGTCATCTGATCTACCTGTTTCCTGCCTTTCATCAGGTCCCAATCCCAGTTCCGTTTTTCAACCAGTCTTCCCCACCAGCTCCCAACCCCAGTTTCTCCCCTCAGCTCTCATCCCAGTCTTCTTTCCAAAATGGTTCAAGTCTCTCTTCACCACCCCCAACATTCTAGGCCCAACCCTGCCCCAACTCCCAGTCCCAGTTTCTATTCCCATCCACCCCAGTCCAAGTCTCCATGTCCCTGTCTACTGCATTCCCTTATCCATGGTATGATCTTCTCCCCTATGCATTTGACTGAGATGGCGTCCTCCTCCATTGCTGTCTTGGCTTAGCGGGGTGAGGAGGGGGGTGTCTATGAGAGCACAGGAGCGATAGGCTCTCTGCTGTCATTCCTGGTACTGACCTGAGTTGGGACAGACTGTTAAGCATAAGGGGTAAACACATTTTTGGGAGACCACTTAAAACAAAGTGGGAAATTGCTATGGCCTTCAAACAACCCTCCAGCCTCTCCAAATCATCATCAGAAGCACGTTCACCACAGACCCGGGCTCACCAACTCATTGCAGCACCAGACTCTTCCAGAACAACAGATGCAAACCCGGCAGCCTACTGCTACAATGATCAATATTCATAAATCTGAAAATCACAGACTCCACAGAGACACTGGCTTTATGGCTCATTACAACAAGTTGTAACACACCCGTCTGCCTGCTAATCCTTAATTGCCCACTCAATGTTAAGTGGTCTCCCACATCATGTGTAAATCCCTTATGCTTAAAAATCTGTCCTAACTTGTATTTAGCTCAGACACTCTTCTTTCCTTCCCCAGACCTGAAGAAGAGCTCTGTGAAGCTCGAAAGCTTGTCCCTTCCACCGGCAGAAGTTGGTCCAAAAAATATATATTGCCTCACCCATCTTGTATCTCTCATATCCTGGGACCAATACGGCTACAAAACTACTGCAAACAGACAGACAGAGCTAGACAGAGCATGGAATAGAACTTGCTCCCACAAGCCATAATAATAGCTAATTTCCTCATTACATGAAAAAAAAAAAAAAAAAGCAACATTTGATCTAATTGAAAAGCAACACTGACTAGATAATCCAGTCATGCCAGGTGCTAACTAGAGCTGCCTGGAAAAAGAAGGAAACATTTGGACAAAATTTCTTCTGGGGGAAAATGTTTCCTCTTGTTCACTGAAAAATGTTTTGATGGAAGTTTTTTTCAACCCGCTCTGATGCTCAGCCCTTCCTAAAAGGTGATGAGTGAGCAAAGAACCAGGCCACATGTCTGTCGAGCATTGAACAAAGGGTAAAGTTATGGACTTCCCTCTCCACACATGTCCATTATACACTGAAGCAGCTCAGCCACAGGGAGAGACTGCTGTGCATCATGGGAGACTTAGTCTGGCCAGAGAGGAAGGCCCCTGGAGGAGAATGAAAACATGTGGGACTTAGAACTGCAGTTCCCATGGGATACAGCAGTGACTCTGAGAGACACAGAGGACAATGTCAACCCAACCCAAATCTACACAAAACATTCAGTTTGGGGTCAACAAATGGAAATGTATCATTTTGATTCCAGAATGCAGAAATTCTTTGTAGTTCACATATCAGTTGTGAGGGTTTTTTTGGTGTATGTGTGGGTGTGTAAAGGGGGGAGTTAACGTCTTGTTCTGTGAACATTTTTCATATATTAATGTAACTGTCGTGCCTTCACTTGAGTTTCTCTTGATTTTACACCAGCATAAGTGAGAATAAATGTGGGCCCCATGCATCCGACGAAGTGGGCATTCACCCACGAAAGCTTATGCTCCAATACATCTGTTAGTCTTAAAGGTGCCACAGGACTCTCTGTCGCTTTTTACAGATCCAGACTAACACAGCTACCCCTCTGATACCTGATTTCATTAGTTATTCCTAATTCAAAGTGTGTTGTGTGAGTGGAGCACCAAGCCTCATGGCTTTCAGTGGTGTTACTCCTGATTTACAACAGGATGAGTGACAGGAGAATATGGCACTCTGACCTCAGTGGAGTCACTCTGGATTAACACCAAAGTGAGCCTCCGAAGAATCAGTCCCCTTGACTGCAATGGGATTACTGCTGATATATACTGGGGCGAGTGAGAGGAGACCTAGACCCACCATACCTGTCCATGTGGGGTGAGTGAGAGGAAAATCTATCCATACAGAAAGCTATTCAAATGTTGAGCCCTTTAGACTTCAGTGGATTTACTTTTGCTTTATACCCCATTGGGCTAAATCCTCAGCTGACATAACTCTGTGATGCTTCACTGAAATCACTATCTGGGGACCTGGCCATTTGACTTCATGTGTTACTCTGGGTATATCCTGATGTGATTATTTTCTCCACAGAGTTCAAATTTCATTGGATTCAGTTACCTGTTCTGGACAAATATTAACTGATCGATCCTCACAGCAACTCACCACACCCAATAGTGTCATTAATAAATGTGATTATCCCCACGTTACAGATAGGGAAACCTAAGAAAAGAGGTTACCAGGGGACTTTCCATGAAGGCATTTTGTTGCATAACTCTCTTCCTCAAGGTTTCTTGTACCTTCATCGAACGCAATTGGTACTGGTCACTGTCAGAGACATGATAGCGAGGAAGGTGGATGACTGATCACGTCAAGTGTGGCAACACTTGTGTTCCATAGAATTGGTAAACAGAGAGACCTCCTTTGAGGATAGAAACTTTTCTGTCTTCAACACTTTCCCATTGAGTTTGCCTCTCTGTTATACCTATTGGATGTAAGGACTAAAAATAATTATATTATTAATTCTGCCTTCATAGCATTTGAAAATTCTCATCAGCATTATTCTCCAGGGAGATTTTTTCTCTCTCATATAATGAACGAGGGCAGACATTTGCCTTTTAGTAACAGATCCAAGCCAACTCTGCCAGGCCAGTGATAAGAATTTTTGTTGGGGAGTGGCTTGTAGGAAGAATTTGGGGATCAGAGGCAGACTGTAGAACCTGTATCCTGGGTCTCTGAAAGGTTGCTTAAAGAGGTCACCTCAGCGATCCCACGTTTTTCTTATACCAGTTTTGAAGGAAAGACAAACTCTTTTCTTAGATTTCCAGAAGGTAAAAGATAATGTAAAATTATGTATGTTCATGCCATTTTGCTTCCGTCTAATAAGGATTTCCCCCTTACATTATAGTACCTATAAGAGCTGGTAGAAAAAAATCCATCAGCATTTATTTGATGAAGAATTTGGTTTTCAAGGAGACAATAATTTTCACAAGATGTGTCCGATTTCGCTTAAAAATTTCTGAATTTCATTGGAAAACCAACCCCCCCAAAACTATTTAAAAATCATATTTTGGTTGAATAATTTTCAGTTTGGTTTTTAAATTTGGGGATTTAGAACCTTGTCAGCCCAAAACATTTGGTCTTAGGAATTATAGTGTAAATGTTCTGTTGGGAGTTTTTGAGCAACCACTGTAGTGAATAACATATAGTAGAAACATTGTCTTTCTATGAGACTTTCCCTGACCAGACAGTTTTAGATTGTAGAACACCCTGGACTTATTCAGGACTAGTCAGAATGGAGGTGGCTGGTATCTGTGAAGATTTATGTGGATTTGTGTCTCCGCATTTGCTCACTGCATAAACAGTCCTCTAGATTAATGTTAGGTAAAGTTAGGAGGCAAGTCATTTCAAACATTCCTCACTGCCCACCCCTCAACACACACACTTTTTCTGGCTTATCTGAGTATCTATCTACCTCTTCATATTCATTAATTTGTTTCTCAGAGCGCTTTCTCAGTTACAGAAGATAAAAGAAATCGTATCGCACATGAGTTTATAGTTTGAGGTGAGTGCAACAAATATATTTTTTCGCAGATCTGAAGAAGGAAAAAGCAAGCACTAAAACGAATATTGCAATGCTTAACTAAACACTTCTATACTGCTGTTTACTGACATAGACTCTGGTATAAAAATCAGTTCTATGTGTGACAAGGTGTGTTGGGCTTTACCCGTGAGTATGTACAGAAAGCTGTCAATGGTCTCAGAGCACTCCGAAGATGTTAAGTACTTATGTTTTTTAGTAGATGACATGCCACTTTTGTCCTCATTTTACAGCTATGAAAACTGAGGTACAGAACTACGTGGCTTTCTCAAGGTCACACTATTTCAGGAATAGAACCCTGCTTTCTTGACTCCTAGATTTCACCCATGGCATTAAACTACATGGAAGGAGACAGCATAATGGTGGATAATTGAGGTACCAGCCCAGCTAGAGGGTTGAGGTTGCAGCATCTATGTTCATGGTATTGGCAAGTCAAAAGTCAGATGCCTAGAAAAGCAGAGATGCTGAAAAACTCATCCATGACTGCATAACCATCAACAAAATTACAATAATACCACAAAACCCCAAATTGCCTTTTTCATGTTGTATTCCATAGCTTATATATTTTTAATTAAATTTCTTGATAGAGCCCATGGCAGACTTGGAGAAAGGGACTGGAGACTGGAGAAATCAAACGTCAATCACAGAATTCATCCTACTGGGATTCAGGAATCTCCATGAACTGCAGATCCCTCTGTTCCTGCTGTTCCTGGTGATCTACATTATGACCATGGCCGGGAACATACTTATCATTGCGCTAGTTGTGGCTGATCAGCACCTCCACACCCCCATGTACCTCTTCCTAGGGAACTTGTCCTGCTTGGAGACCTGCTACAGCTCCACCATCCTGCCCAGGACGCTGGCTGGTCTCCTGACTGGGGACAGGACAATTTCATTCATTGAGTGCATCACACAACTGTATTTCTTTGGTTCTATGGTATCTGTGGAATGTTGCCTCTTATCAGCGATGTCTTACGATCGGTATTTAGCGATATGCAAACCTCTGTATTATGCAGCCCTTATGAACAACAGCGTCTGCTTCCGCCTGGCAGCTGGGTCTTGGGTAAGTGGGTTTGTGGCTTGCACCATCACGACATGTTGGATATCACAAATTATTTATTGTGGCCCCAATGAAATTGACCATTTCTTTTGTGATTACACCCCGTTAGTAAAACTGTCCTGCAGTGACACCCACCTGATGGCTCTTGTGATCTTCCTGTTCACCTCCATATTAACACTGCCTCCCTTTCTATTAACCCTGGCATCCTATGTGTGCATTATCGCCACCATCCACAGAATCCCTTCCACCGCTGGCAGGCAAAAGGCCTTTTCCACCTGCTCCTCTCACCTCATAGTGGTGACCATCTTCTATGGGACCCTGATCATTGTCTATCTGCTACCAGACACGGACACACTGAGAGACCTGTACAAAGTGTTCTCTCTCTTCTACACAGTCCTGACTCCCCTGGTCAATCCACTCATCTACAGCCTGAGAAACAGAGAGGTGAAGGAGGCCCTGAGGAAAGCTGCTAGTGAGGCTATGAATTTCATAACAAATAGCAATCTATTTTGTATGTAGTTATTGCACATTGCAATAAAGTCAAGATAATGGGAACTCATCTCGTAGTATGATACTGTGAACCACAGCTTGTACAGACAGCTCTTACCCACTAGAGCAGTTCTGTTAAATACAACGGGACCCCAGCTGTCAGGAAGAGCTATCTGTACAAATAAGGGCAGCAGGGCCAAGCAATCCCTGACCCTGGGATGGATGGACCCTAGATCTTCCTGGGGAAATGTGAGCTAATGGTGCAGAACCCATCCAGTTCCTACTGAACTCAACTCCATTTATTACCCACTGAAATCAATGGAAGTAGCAGGGGGTTGGAAATCGTGAATTTCCCCACAGTGCGGAGTATCTACCTAACACATATGTGTCACTCATTTCCCCACCAAGGCCCTGTTTTCAGCAGTGAAGTGTAAAAGAAGTGGCCTGTAGCCTTTGTATAGACCCTTTACCAAGGAGTGGATTTCATCTTCTCTCAGAAGTTGTCTTTCACAGGGGGTGTACCAGCAGCATCCTTTAATACATTTTGAAGACTGATATTGACCTGTTTGTCTATCTGGTTGATTTAAAAACAATATATGGTGGTTTTCTAGGCTACCCTAATTGCTCTTTATCTCTCCAGTCTTGGAATCACCGGGGTTTAGAACAGCAGCATGTGTCAATAAAATTTAGGACCAATCTCTCTCTCTCTCAGATTAATTTTGAAAGAAAATGTTGGGGTTTTTTATGCTACTAATGGTGGTTTAAATGATATAATAATTATAAGATGTTATGTTACAAATGTAATAATAATGATAATGTTTCAATTTAAACTTTATTTTTATTATTCTTATTATCCTTCAGTATTACATCATGGGGATTTTCCTTAAAGAAATAGCCTTCACAACATACAAGAACTTTAAGCTTAAAAAGGAGAAAGCTACTATCTAAAATGTATCCCCATGAGTCACCAGTAAATGCTGACCACAAATCAACTCCATAGGTCTGGGTAGCCTGGAATTTTGTTAAACCTTCTGCAGAATTCCTTCGTTTTAGCTCTCACTCTCCTTTGAGTCACCTTAACATTTTCACTGTGTCTGTCTTGTGGAGGTCACTGATCACGATGTCTTGCACCCCCAATGTGTTCTTGAGCAGCCAATTCATACCCAAGTGCCCTAGTAATCACTGGGATCATCTTTGTTCTAGTTTTCCGTAATCATTCCACTTCATACTTCACCCCCTTCACTTCTTGTTCCTTTTAATGTCTTTCTACTGGGATGGCAATACTAATAAACATGGGCTTGTTTGTCATAATGAGTTTTATATTATTGAACACAGAATCTCTCTCTTTGTTTCTGTGTGAGGGTATCATTCACACTATCATGTGTTCCTAGAAATGAGAAAACAGAATAAACTTCCCTTTCTTCAAAACGAAGATCATAACAGCTATCCCCTCGTGTGACCATGTGAAGGTTAATACATTAAGATTCAGACTGGACTTTGCATTTACTGGCCATGATACAACATCTTCCTGTTTAATGGCTTTGACTTTAGTGGGTCTACATCAGTGTAAAATCACAGGGACAGTTTTGATTTGCTCCCACTGTATGAGGCTGTGTGTAAATATTATGATAGTTGGTAGCAGGGAACCTGGAGATGAATCTAAAGTTGATGGCATATGAGTGGCTTCCTTTCCAGTCAGTAGAATTATTGTGGACAGCATCAAATCAACAGTAGTGTAAACAGGAGAGAACAATACCCTATAAGCACATTATCCAGGTAATGAACCCTCATGGTGTGAGGCAATTGCCCATGAGGTCAGGAAGAAGCAATTCTTCCACCCCCTCCCTGCCACACACCACCGTGTCTGGGTCTCCTCTCACTTATTGCAGTTTTACACCAGTGTACATGTGATGACTTCACTGGATTTACTCATAATTTACACCAGCATAAGTGAGGGATTCTCACTCCAACCAAAGTCAACAAGGAGTCCGGTGGCACCTTAAAGACTAACAGATTTATTTGGGCATAAGCTTTCGTGGGTAAAAAAACCACTTCTTCGGATGCATGGAGTGAAAATTACAGTTGCAGCCATTATTATACTGACACATGAAGTGAAGGGAGTTACCTCACAAGTGGAGAACCAGTGTTGACAGGGCCAATTTGATCATGTAGTCCACTCCCAATAATTGATGAGGAGGTGTCAATTCCAAGAGAGGTAAAGATGCTTTTGTAGTCAGCCAGCCACTCATAATCCCTATTCAAGCCCAAATTAATGGTGTTAAATTTGCAAATGATTTTTAGTTCTACAGTTTCTCTTTGAAGTCTGTTTCTGAAGGATTTTGTTCAAGTATGACTATTTTAAAATCTGTTATAAAATGTCCAGAAAGATTGAAGTGTTCTCCTACTGGCTTTTGTACATTACCATTCATGATGTCTGATTTGTGTCCATTTATTCTTTTACGTAGAGACTGTCTGGTTCTATGTACATGGCAGAGGGGCATTGCTGGCACATGATGGCATATATATATATATGATGGCACTCCAACCAGTCGGTCTGACTCCCCAGGGCCCCGTGGTGACAACTATTGTGTCCAGATTTGGGCACCGCACTTTAAGAAAGATTTGGACAAATTTGACAGGCTGTGGGCAGAAAGGATCAGGGAATGGCAGAATGTTAGTTTCCAGCCCCAGTGACCTGGCCAGCAGCAAATTACTGCTGCCAGGTGGGAAGGAGGGAGCAGAGAGGAGGGAACTGTCTCCCTGAGTCAGAAATCATTCCCTTGGCTGTGTAGCAGAGACCCACCACCTCTCTGATGAAGCACAGGATTGGGCAGCTGGTGGCCATGGAACTCTGAATAACACTCACAAGGGCCAAGACATGAATGAGAGCTTTTGGCCCACCTGCACATTTACCTTCCCTTAATCAGTCACTTCAGGTAACAGAACTGCACCATTCAAATTAGCAGGAGATGAAGAGTGGGGATTGGTTGATTTACCTCTGATGTCACCAAGGTCCCATTTAAAAGTGACCTGAGCTATTCACTTTGCCATGTGTATAATTTATTTTTAATCTAATGATTAGACACAACTTTTCTAAAAAAAAATATCTTAATTAAAACTTAATAACTTCAAATGTAGCCTACACTGATTTTAAATGAGGATTAATGTTATGGAATGTGGGAATGGTATATTTTATTCCAGTTTTAAAATCACTCAGGAGAAAACAAGGAGAAGGCAAATGCTAAATTTCAAGAAGAGTACTTTTAAAATTATTTTATTCTCACTAATGCATTAAGGTATTGACTTTCAAAGTCATCCACACACAAAGAATGAGTAATCCAAGGTGAGGCACATCGTGTTCTTGATACACTACGTTCATCAGACCTTAAAGTGGGAGTGTGGGGTTGGGAAGGTATTTTTAAGGATTTGGCTTGTTCTTCTATGGATATGGATAGCTATAGATATTAGTTTAAAATATCTGTATTCTTGTGAAAGAAAAAAATCTAACAACAGCTTTTCTTAAGGCTTCCTTCACCTCCTTGTTTCTCAGTCTGTATATGAGGGGATTGACCAATGGGGTGAGGACACCATAAAAGACAGAGAACAGTTTGTTCAAGTCCCTCAGTGCATCAGAGTGCGATAACAGATACACAATGACTATAGTCCCATAGAAAATTGTCACCACGATGAGGTGAGAGGAGCAGGTGGAAAAGGCCTTTTGCCTCCCGGTGTTGGAAGGGATTCACAGGATCGTGGAGATGATACAAACATAGGATGCCAGAGTCAACAGAAATGGAGGAAATGTGAATATGGAGGAAGATATGAAAGCAGTAACTTCCAGTAACTTCCAGAGTGTGGGTGTCAGTGCAAGACAGTTTTATTATTGGGCTAAAATCACAAAAGAAATGGTCAATTTCATTGGGGCCACAGAACGTTAATTGTGACATCATAGTTATTAAGAAGGCAAAAGATATAAATCCACCTATTCATGACCCAACCACCAGCTTGATACAGCAGCTGCCATTCATTAGTGCTGCATAATGCAGAGGTTTGCATATCGCTAAATACCGGTCATAAGACATCGCTGAAAAGAGACAACATTCGGCAGCTGCCAGAGAACCAAAGAAATACAATTGTGTGATGCATCCAGTGACAGAAATGGTTCTGTCCCCAGTAAGGAAACTGGCCAGCAGCCTGGGCATAATGGCTGAGGTGTAGCTGGTCTCCAGGAAGAAGTACATGGGGGTGTGAAGGTGCTGATCAGCCACAACTAGCGCAACGATGAGGATGTTCCCAGCCACGGTCACAGCATAGATCACTAGAAACACCAGGAAGAGAAGAATCTGCAGTTGTGGGAGGGTCTCAAATACCAGGAGGAGGAACTCCGTGATGGTCGTTTCGTTTCCATGGTGTTTGTTTGCTGTGGGTTCCATTTATAACCGCTCTCCCCCCGGCGGCCAGAGCGCAGGGGGCAGGGCGGCCAGAGCGCCGGGGGGAGGGCGGTGAGCCCGGCCGTGGCCCCGCTCTCCCTGGCGGCCGGAGCGCCGCGCCGCCCCTCTCCAGGTGCCGCCCCAAGCACAAGCTTGGTGGGCTGGTGCCTGGAGCCGGCCCTGGTCAATACACTGGATAGCAGTGGCATTCAGGGAAAATTTTCCTAAGGGCCTAAGCTGAAGCACACTGAAAATATTCCTATTGTCTGGTATCTCTACAGATGAACACATCTCAGTCTCAGAACTCCTGAGCATGCTTGTGTATTATTTTACTTGCAGTGTCTGAGGTTATCACTTCCTGTGCTCCTGTGAAAACGCCAGCCAAAGGCCATTGCTGGACATATACCTAATTTTCACATACTTACATTGCAGAGTTCAGCAGACTCCAGCCGAGTGGAAACTAGAATTTAATTCTAGAGACCTGGTTTTATTCCTGGCTCATCCACTCCCAGATGCTGGGTTTGCCCTTTCTTCTCTCTGTGCCTCTGTTCCCCCCTCTGTGAAATCGTTGACGACACTACCACTTCCCATTCTCTTAATATGATTTGAGGTTTATGAAACAAGAGCTCTCTGCAGATGCTCCATGGATTTCATGTAAAATGGAGATGATACTTAAGACACATGCCAACATTATTTAACATCTCTGTTAGTGAGTGCTGTATAACTTCTACATGCTATAATGCTGCCGTGGGAGCATGCATAACTTTCAATGCACAATTGGAAGAGAACCTAGCCACGCCTCAGTCACAGCATACTTTTATATTTCCATCTCAATTTCTGCAGAAATGGCATCAATTGTTTTTTAACAGCATGCAACATTTTTAGACATTTCCATTTTTAACTTCACACTCCAGAGATCTATCCCTCAAATCTCTCCTGCAAAGAATCAGATAGTGTGTTCATTGATCTTCCAGGATATGCACCATTATTTCTGAGAACCTTGTGACAACTAAAAATTATGGATAACATTTTCAAAAGTGCCCAAGGCCAGATTTTGAGAACTATCCCTGCACTTAAACCTGCAGATAGGACTCTCAGTAACTTTGAACATCTGGCCCTGAAACCGCATGCTAACAAGCCTAGGAGGGACAGCTGTATTAAGGAGGACTGCCAATACTTCTGTGGCTAAGGTTGCTGTGACAGTGTGGGGAATCCGTGTTTGTACAGTTGTTAATTCCATTTGGTTTCATGAATGTTTTTTTCTACTGTAATCATCTTCCTGGATGAGCTCATCTCTTTTGTACCAGGAAATATGCAACTGGTTGTAGAGAAGCTATGCCAGGAAGCAGTGACAAAGTCATCAAGTTTCAGAGTAACAGCCGTATTAGTCTGTATCTGCAAAAAGAACAGGAGTATTTGTGGCACCTTAGAGACTAACAAATTTATTTGAGCATAAGCTTTCATGGGCTACAGCCCACTTCATCAGATGCATAGAATGGAACATATAGTGAGAAGATATATATATATATACATACAGAGAACATGAAAAGGTGGAAGTTACCATACCAACTCTAAGAGGCTAATTAATTAAGATGCGCTATTATCAGCAGGAGAAAAAAAAACTTTTGTAGTGATAATCAAGATGGCCCATTTCAGACCGTTGACAAAAAGGCGTGAGGATACTTCACATGGGAAAATAGATTCAATTTGTGTAATGACCCAGCCACTCCCAGTCTCTATTCAAGCCAAAGTTAATGGTAACTACTTTGCATATTAATTCAAGTTCAGCAGTTTCTCATCAGAGTCTGTTTTTGAACCTTTTCTGTTGCAAAATTGCCACCTTTAAGTCTGTTACTGAGTGACTAGAGAGGTTGAAGTGTTCTCCTACTGGGTTTTGAATGTTATGATTCCTGATGTCAGATTTGTGTCCATTTATTCTTTTGTGTCGGGACTGTCCAGTTTGGCCAATGTACATGGCAGAGGGGCAATTGCTGGCACATGATGGCATATATAACGTTGGTAGATGTGCAGGTGAACGAGCCCCTGATGGCATGGCTGATGTTAAGTATCCTCACACCTTTTTGTCAACTGTCTGAAATGGGCCATCTTGATTATCACTACAAAAGTTTTTTTCTCCTGCTGATAATAGCTCATCTTAATTAATTAGCATCCTTTTCATGTTCTCTTCTTACTATATATCTTCTTACTATATGTTCCATTCTATGCATCTGATGAAGTGGGCTGTAGCCCATGAAAGCTTATGCTCAAATAAATTTGTTAGTCTCTAAAGTCACCAAGGGCCATCAATACGGCTCACCCCGGAGTGAAGCAGTGGGAGTTTGCTCAGAGACAGCGAGCTAGGAACAGTGACTGGTCACTACCTAGATCAGGGGACTCAGAAGAACATGGGATTCTGGATAATATGACAACAATCCAGAGTCCATTCTGCAAGGGGAAGAGGACCAGGATGTTACGGTTGCCTCTAGGTTTCCACTGAGACTAAAATTTGAAATTGCTCCACTAAACAAACCAATAGGGATATTCAGTAATCCAAAAAAGAAAACACACCCCTCACAGGGTCTGCTGATTTCTATAGTCACCTGTTAGATACAAGGCTTCTGATGACCATTAGAGATTTGCTACTAAAAGCACAGCTGTCAAGGTTTGTTATTTGACCCTCCCCATGTTTGTAGCCCCATTGCTGCTGCCAGAAAGCACAGACAGGACTGTAATTTGGCAATATGATGTAATGACATAACATACGTGTAAATAGACAAAGATGGTCTTCACACATATAATCTGGCACACAATTAGTGCCCAAAGCCATACATGCCCTCACCCACCACACAATAAAACACACAACTAGAACACAAAATTTAAGCTTGCAAATAAAGACTTTGGAAAATTTTCGTACGTGTGCACACGTGCACACACGCACATGTACAAACACTTCTTCAGGTGTGTATGCCCTAATCAGGAGACTCTAATAATTTTTCATTGGGTGCAGGAGCATGACTCACATACAGTGTGAACATGAAATGCAAGAAACTGGGAGAACCAGAAGGAAATTAACCCAGTTTGGAATTTTGACATCATCCAGAATGAAGGGGCTCAGGTTTTTGAAATGCTGAAAGTCTTTCAATGGGACTTATTTACCTAATTGCCATAGAGAGATATTTTCAATGGCAAAAATCAGGCAGATAGGTTGAAATTCCAAACATCTATATAGTAAGATTCCAGGATTGTGACTCGCTGTGTCATTCTGAAGCATACAAAGCCTAAAAACCAAAAGGAATCCTGTAAAAGATGGAAGCACAGACTCATAGCTAAGGATGAGTACAAAAGAATACCACAAGTGCATAGGGACAAAATCAGAAAGGCTAACGCACAAAATGAGTTACACCTAGCAAGGGACATAAAAGGCAATAAGAAGATTAATTGTAAGTACATTAGGAATAAGAGAAAGTTGGAGAAAAGAGTGGCTTCTATAGTGGACAGGAAAGGAGAACTAATAATGGATAACATCGAGAAGCTGCCAAATCAATGCAACCATGTGCACATTAAAACAACTATCACACACAAGACCCCAAGCACACACAGCCCGTTACTGCAGTGCACATCCACACAAATCAACACGAATGTCCTAGTACAACACGAGAAACACAGAAATCAACACAATCAAGCTCACAACATAACCAGCACATACAATTAAACCGAGACATCACTCTGAAAACTAGAATGTCTGTTGAGTACATATGAAATGATTGAAACAGTTACAAGCATGGTTGAGAGCTCTTTCTGTTTAGATTATCACCAGGTCTAATTATCACTGGGATGCACAGTCTGTTATCACCCTGTTTTTAAGTTCTCAGCCAATTTCGGGGTTTTTAACACACATGAGTATACAAATTATACTCGTGTGACAGCACAGGCTTTCAGCTACTAGAGAAGATATGAGCAGATTGCCTTCAATCTGCTTGGCATAGTGACCTGGCTGACAGGGCAGCTAAAAAGCAAGTAATGTTTAGAAGAAGAAGGACCTCTGAGAAATTTGTAAAGATTAGCTCTAACTTTTAAAAGCTCTTCATTCATCCCTAGTGGATGGAAACCAAGATGTTGCTCTCCTTTTCCCTCCTTGCATGGCTTCCTCTCTTTTTTACCCACCCATCCAATTCCTTTACCTTTCTCTTCTTCTTTTCGTCTACTCACCTATTACTTTTGTTTGTGTGCATGTTGGGGAATCAGTAAAATAGATATGGAAATAAATCCATAAATAAAAATAAATGTGCACATTTAGAAGTGCATTGCAGTAACTGAGTTTACCTGAAAAATAAAATAAAGATTTAAGTTTTTTGAGAAGTTAATTAGGGAACAATTCCACTCACACTTACCCTAGTGTAAATCAGGAATAACTGCAGTGAAACCAGTAGAGATGCACTGCTATAAAACTGGTGTCATCTTCTTTCATTTTTAATGTCTCTATATAAATTCCTGCCCAGTGCAGCTGCACAGATGCAGATTATCAAATTCAGAGCGCATTCCCCATGTGCTGCATTGCAATCACCTCCATATATATTTTGGTGACCAAGTGGGAATTGTTCCCAAAGAGTATGTGCAACCTGAGCCACCCTTAGTAGCAACTAACAAAGAGGTCAGCTTCCCAGAACAACACAAGGTTTACTTCTCCATCTGAAACAGGGATGGGATTTAGAACAGAGAGCTTCAATCTGTGGAGATGGAAGAGCTGAGGAGGGGTGGGTTGGTCATGAGACAAAGCAGCAGAGAGGTCAATATCATTGTGGTTCCAAAGCCATTGCTCTGCAGTGACTATGTTCTTGAGCTGTGCTCTGCCATGTTGCTGCCATGTGATGCTGGCATGCCGATGCAGCATGAGAATACAGATGTTGTCAAAGGGCACTCAGCCTGGGGCACCCTCCATCACCCTCATTTCATGCTAGGAAGCAGTTTCAATCCTAATGCGTCTCCAGTATCTTTGATGGAGTTGGACCAACTTTACCTCTTACCTGTTCCTTCTTTCCTTCAACATTTCAGGTTCTCCCTCAGTCTTTCCGCATTCTGGAGAGAAGACAGATTTTTCTTCTCTTCCTCCTCCCGCATGTGGCCTAACTTCTTTCTGCCTTCATCTCCCAACCCCTTCGTGGGCTGCGATCTGCCCGCCACAGTGCATGAAGAGTTCAAACCTGTTGTGTGCAGTCTGGCCATCAGGAAGAACAAGATTCCTGGGTGGGATCTTGATACAGTTGTATTGTTACTTCAGAACCCCCCATCCTTTCCTATGTATCACCCTCAATAAAAGGGATTGCTCTTTACCAGCCAGCCATTATTCTAGCGCCATTCTGCCATCGCCTGGAAATAGCCTCTCCAATGTGTTCTCCGCGATAGCCACCCACGGCAACCCCCAAATCCTTTCAAAATCAATGCCAAACACTGAGGGTCTGACTGAATTCTTATTCAGGCAAACTTCCTGTGACGTTAATGGCACTACTTGCATTACGCATGTTGAGTATCAAGGATACACAAGCAAGTGAATTTTGTCCCCTGCCCTAACCCATACCCCAAAACCTAATGTCTACAAACTTGTCCCATAGCCGGGTGCAGATGGAGTTGCTGTGAATGCTGAAAGCATGCTGGCTCCAGTTTCTCCTCTTTGGTGGCTCAGGAAGACCTCTGCATTTTAGTGGATGTGGTAACCTCATATAAATATGCACCATTGATGTGCACAAGATTCTGTCTTCCTTTAGTGTTTGGACAAAACAAATACAGCACCCTGCCATGAAAGGACACGAAAAGAATGTTATTCCTTTAGGTCAAGTATTAGAGATCTGAATTTTTGGTTACAGGTGATTCAGGATTAGATAGATAGATAGATAGATAGATAGATAGATAGATAGATAGATAGATAGATAGATAGATAGACATCTGTTTTATACATTTCTGGTTATAAAATATGCAGATGACAGCAACTTTGAAGGACAGCCCGAGAATTCTGTAAGTTGTTGGTGCTTGTATTGTGTCTCTGTTTCAATATGCTACTTAATGAGTGTTTGTTCCATGTGGACAGCGAGTGACACACACATCTACATCTCCTGGGTTGCCCTGAAAGCAAATTTAACCCCTTTTCTGCGACTGGATAGTCAAAAAACTTATAGGGGAAACTGAGGAATACATAAGACTCATAAAAATATTAAAAACATTCCCACTTTGTCACAGGTGTATTAATAAGTTCATTGTGCGAACCTGCAGTGCTAGAATGTTGGACCATGAGGGATCTGAGCTGCTGAAGCCTCCATGGTCTGCCCATCAGGCTTTCTTCAGACCCTGCTCATGAGAGATCCTAGACTCTGGCTTCTGACCTAGCCTGATGCTTGCCTCTTTGTATGCACTCTGGCCTTTCTCAGATTCTGACCCTCTGGTACCTGACTCGGCCTGACTCCCAACACTCACTCCAACCAGTTGGTCTGACTCCCCAGAAACCCGTGGTGACAAGTATTGTGTACAGATTTGGGCACCACACTTTAAGGAAGATGTGGACAAATTTGATGGGCTGTGAGTGGGAAGGATCAGGGAATGGCAGAATGTTAGTTTCCAGCCCCAGTGACTTGGCCAGCAGCAAATGACAGCTACCAGGGAGCCAGCGAGGAAGCAGAGAGGAGGGAACTGCACCTTCCTGAGTCAGAAACCCTTCCCTTGGCTGGTCCTGGGACTGTGTAGCAGAGACACACCACCCCTCTGATGAAGCACAAGGGCAGGTAGCTTGTGTGAATAACACTCATGGGGACCAAGGCGTCAATGAGAACTCTTGGCCCACCTGCACATTGACCTTCCCTTAATCAGTCATTTCAGGTAACAGAACTGCAACATTCAAATTAGCAGGAGATGAAGAGTGGGGATTGGTTGATTTACTTCGGATGTCACCGGGGTCCCATTTAAAAGTGACCTGAGCTATTTACCAGAGCTTGGCAATGAGCAAAATGTATTCCTAATCTAATGATTTGACACAACTTCTCTTAACAATTTAGCTGCATTATAACCTAATGTCTTCAAATGTGGCCTACACACATATTTCAAATGAGTTTTAACATTACAGAATGTGTGAAGAGTAAGTTTTATTCCACTCTGAAGATCTCTCATGACAAAGCTGTAGATGACAAATGCCAAATTTCTTAAGGATCCCATTTATATTATTTTATTCTCATGAACTAATTAAAATATTTACTTGCAAAACCATCCACTCTCAGAGAATAATAATCCAAATTCAGCGAGGATGCACAGTATTCTTCACACATTACAGTGGGAGTGAGTGTACAGTGAATGGCTAAGGATATAGCTTTGTGTACTAATTTTCCTCCAAAACAAGTCAGATGGCTACAGGTACGCAACACCCAGACTCTACACTTGGCTTCAGGAAGTCCTGATTCTCATGAGTTCAACAGTCACAGAAAGATAAATATGAGCTACTCACGTGAGGCAGAATTTGCAAGATCACATCCCCTGATTGGTGCATTAATATACACATATATATTAGATTAAAATCACTGAATTCTTGTAAAGTCGTTAATGAGAACTCTTGGCCCACCTGTACAGTTACCTTCTCTCAAGGAGTCATTTCAGGAAAAAGAACTGCCATATGGAAATTACCAGGAGACAAAGATTGAGGATTTGTTGGGTTACCTCTGATGTCACCAAGGCCCCACTTAAGAGTGATCCTGGGTTACTAACTTTGTCATATGCACCATCTATTCCAAATTTATTGTTTAATCACAACTTTTCTTAATAATTTTGCTTAATTAAAACAAAATGCCTTCAAATGTAGACTACGCAGTATTTAAAATGTGTTTTAATTGTATTTTTTTTCCAGTTTTAAGATCACTCAGGACAAACAAGAAGAGAGGATAAATGTTAACTTCCTGAAAGAGTATATTTTAAATTATTTCATTAGCATGAACTAATTATCATATTTATTTGAAAGTCATCCACACACCAAGAATAAGTACTATACATTCAAGGATACACTACGCTTCAGAGACTGGAGTGGGAATGGGGGTGCAGTGCATGGCTCAAGATTTGGTATACTAATTTTTTTCCAACCTATGTCACATAGCAAGAAGTAGACAATTGCCAGACTCTGCCCTTAGATGCGGAAGTCCTGATCCTGCTAGTCTTGAGTTCCACTGGCACAGTAAGATGAATTAAGCCTATACATGAGCCAGAGTTTGTAGGTTTATAGATCTATGATTAGCTTGAAATGCCTGTATTCCTGTAAAAGACAAAAAATCTAAGGAGAGCTTTTCTCAAGGCTTCCTTTACCTCCTTGTTTCTTAGGCTGTAGATGAGGGGGTTGAGCAATGGGGTCAGGACTCCATAGAAGACAGAGAACACTTTGTTCAGGTCCCTCAATGCATCAGACTCTGAGACCAAATACACCATGATGAGAGTCCCATAGAAAATTGTCACCACGATGAGGTGAGAGGAGCAGGTGGAAAAGGCCTTTTGCCTCCCGGTGGTGGACGGGATTCTCAGGATAGTAGAAATGATATAAACATAGGATGCCATCATTAATAGAAATGGAGGCAGGGTGAATATGGAGGAAGATATGAAACTAGCAACTTCCACCATCCCATTTATATTATTTTTTTCTCATGAACTAATTAAAATATTTACTTGCAAATTCATCCACACTCAAAGGAAAATAATCCAAATGCAGGAAGATGCACAGTATTCTTCAGACATGAGTGTGGGTGTGAGGGTGGAGTGAATATCTATGGATATGGCTTGGTGTCCTAATTTTCCTCCAAAATGAGTGAGATGCCCACAGGTAGGCAACACACCGACTCAACACTTGGATACAGGAAGTTCTGATTATGACAGTCATGAGTTCAGCAGGCATGCAAAAATGAATATAGGCTACTCACATGAATCAGAATATGCAAGATCATATTCCCATGATTATCTCATATATATATATATATATTAGCTTAAAATTTTGAATTCTTGTAAAAGACAAAAGATCTAAGGAGATCTTTTCTCAAGGCTTCCTTTACCTCCTTGTTTCTCAGGCTGTATATGAGGGGGTTGAGCAATGGGGTCAGGACTCCATAGAAGAAAGAGAACACTTTGTTTAGGTCCCTCAATGTATCAGATCCTGAGACCAAATACACCATGATGAGAGTCCCATAGAAAATTGTCACCACGATGAGGTGAGAGGAGCAAGTGGAAAAGGCCTTTTGCCTCCCGGTGGTGGACGGGATTCTCAGGATGTTGGAGATGATACAAACATAGGATGCCACCGTCAATAGAAATGGAGACAGGGTGAATATGGAGGTAGATATGAAACTGGCAAATTCCACCATGCGGTTGTCAGTGCAGGAGAGTTTTATTATTGGACGAAAATCACAAAAGAAATGGTCAATTTCATTGAGGCCACAAAATGTTAATTGTGACATCATAAATACAAAGATGGTAAGAGACAAAAATCCACCTATCCACAACCCTACCACTAGCTGGAGGCACAACCTGTCTTTCGTAAGTGCTGCGTAATGCAGAGGTTTGCATATCGCTAAATACCGATCATAGGACATCACAGATAAAAGCAAACACTCAGTCCCTGCCAGAGAACCAAAGAAATAAAATTAAGTGATGCAGCCCATAACAGAAATAGACTTGTCCCCAGTCAGGAGACTGGCCAGCACCCTGGGCAGGATGGTGGAGGTGAAGCTAGTCTCCAAGCAGGACAAGTTCCCTAGGAAGAAGTACATGGGGGTGTGAAGGTGCTGATCAGTCACAACTAGTGCAATGATGAGGATGTTCCCGGCCACGGTCACAATATAAATCACTAGGAACAGCAGGAAGAGAAGAATATCAAGTTGAGGAAGATCCCCAAATCCCAGGAGGATGAATTCGGTGATGGTCGTTTGATTTCCCCCATGTATGTTTGTTGTTAGCTTCATCTAGGGGAAATAAAAGAAATTATGCAATTGAGAATCTAACTTCCATTACAAAACAGTCATATTTTTTACTTTGGCCTTTCCCTGATGGTAACCATCCCAACAGTTGAGTGAAGACTTCATAGGGTAGAGGCAGTTGGGGTACAAATTTCAAAAAAAGGCCAAAGTTAATTGACATTGGAAATGTAACTACTGCCTGGTATCTCTATGGTTGAACACATCTCACCTTCAGTTTCCTGAACATGTTTTTGTATTACTACAGCCACAATGTTTGAGGTTATCATTGTAAATTAAGGGGAACTAAATGTCACTCCATTGGCTTCATATGGAAACCTCAGAAAAAATCCTATTGCTAGGCTGTGTGATGGGGCAAGGCCAGATGGCTACAGTAAAGTAGTGAGGATCAGGTATGTTAGCCCCAGGTTAAACAAATCCTTGGTACCATGGTAACCAAATGGCAGTTGCTCTAGGTTAATCAAGACACCTGGGGCCAATTAAGATCCTTCTAGAAGGCAATGGAGATAGCTACATTGATTGGGACACCTGAAGCCAATCAAGGGCTGGTTGGAACTAGTTAAAAGCCTCCCAGTTAGTCAGTGAGGCATGCGTGTGAGGAGCTGGGAGCAAGAGGCGCAAGGAGCTGAGAGGGTGTGCTGCTGGAGGACTGAGGAATACAAGCATTATCAGACACCAGGAGGAAGGTCCTGTGGTGAGGATAAAGAAGGTGTTTGGAGGAGGCCATGGGGAAGTAGCCCAGGGAGTTGTAGCTGTCATGCAGCTGTTACAGGAGGCACTATAGACTGCTGCAATCCACAGGGCCCTGGGCTGGAACCCGGAATAGAGGGCGGGCCTGGGTTCCCCCCAAACCTCCCAACTCCTGATCAGACACAGGAGGAGTTGACCCAGACTGTGGGTTCCACCAGAGGGGAATATCTCCGAGGTGAGCAAATCCGCCAATAAGTGCAGGACCCACCAAGGTATAGGAGGAACTTTGTCACAGCTGATACTTCATTTACCCATATTTAGACTGCAGAGTCCATCATATTCCAGTGGATTGGACAAAATAATTTGACTCCGGAGACCTGGGTTTTATTATTGGCTCCACCACTCCCTGACCTTGGGTTTATCACTTCCCCTCACTGTGCCTCTCTTCCCTCCATTATGTAATAGTTGTTGATGATACCACTTACTCTTTTCGTAATGTGACCTGAAATTTAGGAAAGAAGAGCTGTTTACGTGTGTTCACATGCTCATGTCTAAAATGGATATATGATACTGAAGACACTGTCGAAAGTTTTACTAGTTACGTCCGTGAGTTTGCTATATAACTTCTCATTATTAGCAAACTGCTGTGAGACCGAGCATAACTTTCAATACACTCTATGAAGAGAAACTAAACATGCCTCAATGTCATATTTCCACTTCAATCTCACAGAAATGGCCTCAGTTTTTTAGACACTTCCTTTCCCCCGACCCTATATGACAGAGATGTCTCTCCCAAATCTCTCCTAATGGGAATCAGAGACTAGGTTTCTTTATTGGCAAGGATTTGCAACCTTCTTTTTGAGAGCTATTCGATGCCTAAAATGTATGGGTAATATTTTCCAAACTGCCAGACTGAAAATTATCCATGCACCTACACCTGCAGATTGAACCCTCAGTCCCTTTGAACATCTGGTGTTGAGATACCATGTGGAATAATCTAGGATGCATAGTTAGATTAAGGAGGTCTGCCAATGCTTCCTTGGCTAAGGTGGCTGTGACATTTTGGGGAACATGTCTTTGTCTGTTTTATCATTCCATTTTGTTTTGTCAATGTCATTTTGAATTGGAACCATCATCCTGGATGGGATCAACTCTTTTGTAGAAGGAAACATGGAGTGGGTCATGGGGAAGTCATGCCTCGGTAGCAGTGACAATACTATCAAGGGCCATCAACACTGAATGTCTCATGCCTGGTGAAACAGTGGGAGTTTTGAGAGATCCATGTCTAGGAACATTGGCCAGATCTTGCCCATATCGAAGTGCGTCAGCAACACATGGGATTTAGAAGCTCGAGCCAAGCATAAAAATCTGGTGTCTGTTTTCAGAAAGTGATTGATCCAGGATGTTCTGTTTGAAGCTAGGTTTTCCCTTTGATCAATATTTGGAATTGGCCCAACAAAGAAACCAATAGGGGCATTCATTAATCCAAAAGGTGAGTTTGTTGTCTGTTAGTTTCTTTGTTTGTTCCGTGCTTGCTACTTGACTGACATTATAATGTGGTCTGGTTTTTTTTGAGGGGGGCGGGGGAAGGTCTGTGTGCTGAACCTAGGGGCTTTATAGACACATCTGGAGGCTTCCGAATGAGGCTTTGATCCCTAGACCCTTTAACTTCCATTAACCCTTAACCAGAGAGTGAAACTACTAAGGGAGAACAGGGGTTTAAAAAGCCAGCTCCTAAGTGATCAGAGGAGCTAGCGACCAGGAGCAGTAAAAAGGGGAGGTTTGCAAGGTAGTTTAGAGAGAGAGTGGGAGAGCTATGTACACCTAATTAGCATTCTCTAAACTTAGGGCAATATACCCTCCCTCACCCCTTCAACCCAAAAAAACATAGAGAAACAATACACAACACAAAAGCTGCAAAAATAAAAGTAATGCAGGCAGAAGTCCATCAGCAGAGTAGAAGCTATCCAGTTCATTGCACTGAATGTGGTATATATCATTAGCTGCCTTGTGGGCAAATGGGGTAGATGTGGATTCGGTGCAAGGAGCTTGCAACCCTCAGAGACCGAGTACTGGTTCTGGAGACCAGAGTGTCTGAACTGCAGGAGCTAAGAGAGATAGATAGGTACATAGATAAGACTTTCCTGGGCACAGTAGAGTGGTTCCACTCCCAGTCTGACAGCCTCTGTGCTGTTGAGGAGGATGAAAGTCTTGGGGAAGGACAACACCAAAGTGGAACAGAGAGATGCTGTAAAGGGCAAGACTATTACAGGGTTCAAAAAAGAGCTAGATAAGTTCATGGAGGATAGGTCCATCGATGGCTATTAGATGAGCAGGGATGGTGTCCCTAGCCTCTGTTTGCCAGAAGCTGGGAATGGGCGACAGGGGATGGATAACTTGATGATTACCTGTTCTGTTAATTCCCTCTGGGGCACCTGGCATTGGCCACTGTCAGAAGATAGGATACTGGACTACCTGCGCTCAAGGAAGATAAGGCCATTTGGATAAACTAAATTAATTCCTTTCTTCAGTCTTCATGGTAGAGGATGAGGGAGATTCCCACACCTGAGCCACTCTTTTTAGGTTACAAATCTGAGGAATTGTCCCAGATTGAGTTGTCATTTGAGGAGGTTTTGGAAGATATTGATAAATTAAACAGTAATAAGTCACCATAACCAAATGGTATTCACCCAAGAGGTCAGAAGGAACGCCAATGTGAAATTGCAGAATTATTAAGTGTGGTATCATTTAAATCAGCTTCTGCACCAGATGCCTGGAGGATAGCTAATGTGACGCCTATTTTTTGTAAAAAGGCTCCAGAAGAGATCCTGGCATTTACAGGCTGGTAAGCCAAACTTCAGTACCAGGCAAATTGTTTGAAATTATGGTAAAGAACAGAATTGTCAGACACATATATGAACATGATTTGTTGGGGAAGAGTCAACATGGCTTTTTTAAAGGGAAATCATGACTCACCAATCTATAAGAATTCTTTGAGGAGGTCATCAAGCATGTGAACAAGAATGATCCATTGGATATAGTGTACTTAGACTTTCAGAAAGCCTTTGACAAGTTCCCTCATCAAAGGCTCTTAAGCAAAGTAAGCTGTCATGGGATAAGAGAGAAGTTCCTCTTGTGAATCACTAACTGGGTAAAAGACAGGAAACAAAGAGTAGAAGTATGTAGTAGGAAGAGAGCCTGAGACATAAGCACCTGCATGAGAGACCTGGTATAAGGCAGGACCTGCTTACAAAATCTGGCAAAAACAGGGCTGATATTGCAAAAATACACATTCCTAAAAAGTTCTAAGTACAGAGTACTCACTCCAGTTAGTGCTCATCTCCCATTCATGAACCCAGTGCCTTAAAAAATCAAGCCTACAGCTAGAAACCAATATTTCAGAATTCAGACAAAGACTTTGGAATAGTTACACACACACACAGAGGCACACAACCCCATGCACACAGTTATAGAGGTGTGTATGCCCTAATCAGGAGAATCTAGTAATTTTCCAGTGGGTGCAGGAGCATGACTCACATACAGTGGGAACATGAAATGCAGAACCTGGGGCCATGCAGAAGATAATTAGCCCATCTTAGAATTTTGACCGAATGCAGAATGCAGAAGCTGAGGATTGAGAAAGGCTGAAAGTCATTTCAATGGGACATATTCTCTGAATTGCCATAGAGAGAAATTTCCAATGGAAAAAATGGGGCAAATACGTTGAAATTCTAACCTTTCTCTGTGATTGACTTGGTGATAAGCCATACAAAGAAGATTCCAGCATTATGACTGTGTTTCATTCTGAAGCATATTAAGACTGAAAATCAAAATGGAGCTGTACAAAAGGTGGACACATGGACAAATATATAAGGATGACTGGAAAAGTATACAAGAAGGATGTAGGGGCACAATTTGAAAGGCTAAGGTGCAAAATGACTTGCACCTAGCAAGGACATAAAAGGCAATAAGAAGAGGAATTATAAGTACATTAGCAGCAATAAAAAAAGAAATGAAAGAGCAGGTCAACTACTTAGAAGGGGACGTGAACTTATAACGGATGACATCAAGAAGGCTTACAAATCTGCACAACCATCCTCACAATAAAACAACTTTCTCACACAATAACCCGAAACACACACAGCCTCTCACTGTAGCACATACCCACACAGATCAACCCAAATCTGCAGGCATAACAGAACCTGCACACAAATCATCACAACTGCTCGCACTGCAACTCAACCAGAATATAGATAAACGTAATCACACATAGCCCACTACCGAAACACAAATCCCTTATTTACCACACACAAAAAGCAACACAAATGTTCCAGGACAACACATTCTACAAATAAATCAACACAAACAAATACGCAGCTTCAGAAGTACACACAATAACCCCAAACATCACTCTGAACACCAGACTGTCTATTGAGTCTGTATCACATGATGCAAAGAGGTACAAGAATGGTTCAGAACTCTTTCTCTTTAGCATATCTGCAGGTTCCATTATCAGTGGGATTCATGGTCTGTTGTTGGCCAATTTTTAAGTTCTCATCCATTTTGGGGTTCTTTAATATACGAGTTTCCAAATTACCCTTGTGTGACAGCACAGGCTTTCAGCTTCTAGCGAAGGACTTAGCCAATTGTCTTCAGGGATAGAAGCTTGCCACAGTGACCTGGCTAACAAGGCAGATAAAAGCAGGTAACATTTGGAAGAAGAAGGTCCTCAGACAAATTTGGAAGAAATAGCTCTAACTTTTAAAAGCCTTTGATTAATCACTAATAGATGAAAACTGAAATATCGCTCTCCTTTTCCCTCCGTACCCACCTCCCTCCCTCTTTTTGCCTCCCATCCAAATCCTTTAACTTTCTGTTCTTTTTTGTCTTCTTTCTATTCTAGTTTTGTTTTGTGGGGGAAGTCAATACATTATAAACAAATCAAGAAATATAAAGAAATGTGCTCACTTAGAAGTACATTACTATGACTGAGTTAACATGGAAAATAAATATCTATCCCTTCCAGGGATAGAACCCTGCCAGAGCAACCTGGGTGATAGGGCAGCTAAAGAGCAGGTAACATTTAGAAGAAGAAGGATCTCACACGAATTTTGAACAATTAGCCCTAACTTAATAAAGGCTTTGATTAATCACTAATGGATGGAAACTGAGATGTCACTCTCCATTCCCCTCCCTGCCTGCCTTCCCCCCTCTGCTTCCCTCCCATCCAGATCCTTTACCTTTCTTTTCTTCTTTTCTTCTTCTTTCTATTTTGCCTATACTTTTGTTTCATGGGGAACATCAATAAAATATAAATAGAGAAATGTGCACACTTAAAAGTGCATTACAATGACTGAGTTAACATGGAAAATGAATGAAGATTTAAGCATTTTAAGGAGTTGATAGGAAAACAATTCCTCTCCCACTTACCCCAGTATAAATCAGGAATAGCTGTGGAACTCTCTTTCAGAGGATTTTGTGAAGGCCAAGACTATAACAGGGTTTAAAAAAGAGCTAGATATATTAATGGAGGATAGGTCCATCAATGGCTATTAGCCAGGTTGACAGGGATGCAAAACCACGCTCTGAAGTGTCCCTAACCTCTCTTTGCCAGAAGCTGGGACTTGGTGACAAGGGGTGGATCACTTGATGATTTCCTATTCTGTTCATTCCTGATGGGGCACCTGGCATTGGCTACTGTCAGAGACAGGATACTGGGCTAGATGGACCTTTGGTCTCATCCAGTATGCTGTTCTTATGTAGAATGCAGATGTTGTAAAAGGGCAGCCAGCCTGGGGTACCCTGGTAATAGGTGACCCTCCATCAGCCTCATTTCCCCCTTGGAAGCACATTCATTCCTCCTGTATCTCCCATGTCTCTGATGAAGTTAGACCTTCATTACTGCTTTCCTATTCTTTTTTTCCTTCAACATTTCAGGCTCTCCCTTACCCTTTCTGCATGCATAAGAGAAGGCAAATGTTTCCTCTCTCTCTTCCTCCTCCTGAATGCTGAGTATCTTCACTTCCTCTTCATCTCCGAGATCTTCTTGGGGTTTGATCCTCTTACCACGATGCTTGAATAGTTCAAAGTGCATTGTGCACTGTGGCCATCAGGAAGAACAGGGTTGTGGGTGAGATCTCAAGTCCTTCCTGGGGTGCAATGCTCCTACTATAATGAATGAATAGTTTAAACCATTTTGTGCCACGAGGAAGAACAAGACCGTGGGTGGGATCTGGGTGGAGCTGTTGTGTTTCTCCAGCACACCCTGAACTTTCCCATCTATCACATTCGATAATAGGGATTGCTCCTCTTTGCCATCCACCCATCACTCTTCCTTCATTCTACCACAGCCTGGAAAGAGCATCTCCAATACATGCTCTTCATGACCGCCACATACGGCAACCTCCAAATCCTTGGAAAAGCCAATGCCACACATTGAGGGACTCACTGAATTCTTACTGAGGCAAACTTCCAGGAAAGTTATTTGAGCAACTTACATGAGTCACAATGAGGCCCGAGGACTCACAGACGATTGAATTTTGACACTATGCCCTAATCCATTCTCCCTGAAACTTAACGTGAAAAGATGTATAGCACAGGTTTGACATCCCACAGCTCTAGAAACTTGTCCCATGGCTGAGGGCAAATGGAATGTCCGTGCATGCTGCAGCCATGCTGGCTCCCATCTCTCCTCTTTGGTGGACCAGTAAGACATCAGACAGCTTTGTGAATGTGGTGCCATAGTGTAAATATACCCCATTGTTGTGCATAAAATCCTGTCTCACTCTAGAGTCTGGACCAAGCATATATAGCTGCCTGACACTAATTTACATGTACAGATACTATTCCTTTAAGTCAGTTTAGAGGCCTGAGGTTTTGTTACAGGTCATTCTGGATTTAATATCTTAGAGAGAGGGAGAGAGAGAGAGAGAAAGCATCTACCTCGGCCCATACATGTGTATCTTATATGCTAATTGTTATACAATTTGCAGATGACACCAAACTGAAAAGACAGACTATTTTGGCATTACAATTTTAGATTCCATCCCCAATGACCTGTCAAGGAGCAAATTTCTGCTGCCAGGGAGTAAGGGAGGAGCAGAGAGGAGGGAACAACATCCTCCTGAGTCAGAAACACTTCCCTGCACTGGTCCTGGGCCAGTGCAGCAGAGTCCCACCAGCACTCTGAAGAAGCATAGGAATAGGTAGAATGCAGATGTTATAGCCATGGAACATTGAATAACACTATTGGGGGGGGGGTTAAGATTTCAATGAGAACTCTTAGCCCATTTGTCTATTTACCTTCCCCTCTTCAGCCATTTCAGGTCATTGAACTGAAACAGTAAAATTAGCAGGAGATGAAGAGTGGGGATTGGTTGATTTACCCCTGATGTCACCAGGGTCCCAGTACAAAGTGACCTGAGCTACTGACCTGGCCATGAGTAAAATGTATTCCTAATCTGGTGATTTCATGAAATTCTTCATTGCCACCTAATGTCTTCAAATGTAACCAACACAAATATTGTAAATGAGTTATAACATTAAGGAAATTGGGAAGAGTATATTTTATTCCAATTTTAAGATCACTCAGGACAAAGCTGGAGATGACAAATGCTAAATTTCTTCAGGATGTCATTTTAATTATTTTATTCTCATGAACTCGTTAAAATATTTATTTGCAAATTCATCCACTCTCAAAGGAGAATAATCCAAATTCAAGGAGGATGCTTAGCTTCCTCAGACATGAGTGTGGATCTGAGTGTGCAGTTAATATCTAAGGATATGGCTCAATGTCCTAATTTTCCTCCATAATGAGTGATATGCCCACAGGTAGGCAACACTTGGATACAGGAAGTTCAGATTCTGACAGTCATAGTTCAGCAGGCACACAAAGATGAGTATGGGCTACTCACGTAGAATCATAGAATATCAGGGTTGGAAGGGACCTCTGGAGGTCACCTAGTCCAACCCCCTGCTCAAAGCAGGACCAACCCCAACTAAATCATCCCAACCAGGGCTTTGTCAAGACTGACCTAAAAAACCTCTAAGGAAGGAGATTCCACCACCTCCCTAGGTAACTCATTCCAGTGCTTCACCACCTTCCTAGTGAAAAAGTTTTTCCTAATATCCAACCTAAACCTCCCCCTCTACAACTTGAGAGCATTACTCCTCGTTCTATCATCTGGTACCACTGAGAACAGTCTAGATCCATCCTCTTTGGAACCCCCTTTCAAATAGTTGAAAGGAGCTATAAAATCCCCCCTCATTCTTCTCTTCTGCAGACTAAATAATCCCAGTTCCCTCAGCCTCTCCTCATAAGTCATGTGCTCTATCTGCCTAATAATTTTTGTTACCCTCCACTGGACTCTTTTACATTTTTCCACACCCTTCTTTTAGGGTGGGGCCCAAAACTGAACACAGTACTCCAGATGAGGCCTCACCAATGCCGAATAGAGGGGATTGATCATGTCCTTCGATCTGCTAGCAATGCTCCTTCTTATACAGCTCAAAATGCTGTTTGCCTTCTTTGCCACAAGGGCACACTGTTGATTCATTTCCAGCTTCTTGTCCACCAGAACCCCTAGGTTACATGAGTCAGAATGTGGAATATCATAACCCCATGACTGGCTCATGTATATTGTGACAGGTTCAGTAACAGAGACCCCCTTGGTTGCAGATCTCTGAAGACCTCTAGATAG
The DNA here is from genome assembly GCF_002925995.2 of Terrapene triunguis. Lineage (NCBI taxonomy): Eukaryota > Metazoa > Chordata > Testudines > Emydidae > Terrapene > Terrapene triunguis. Next base: position 14,662,045 of record NW_020664584.1, read on the forward strand.
ACTTATGTGTAGTGCTGGGGAGGAGCCAGCAGTCATGGTACATGTAGGTATCAGTGACATAGGAAAAGACATAGGATAGAGGTCCTGGAGACCAAATTTAGACAGCTAAGTAAGAGATTAAAGTCAGGGACCTTCATGGGAGCATTTTTTGATATGCTTCCAGTTCCACATGCAGGGCCAATTACACAGCGGAACTGCAGGGTCTCAATGCATGGATTAAACAATAGTATAGAGAGGAGGGGTTTAGATTTATTAGGAACTGGGGAACTTTTTGTGGAAGGAGGTGCCTCTACAGAAGGATGGGCTCCACCTAAACTGAAATGGAACCAGATTGCTGTCATTTAAAATTTTAAAAGGTTGTAGAGGAGTTTTTAAACTAAGGGTTTGGGAAAGCCAACAGGTACATCCCAGAAACTTGGTGGAATGATGATAATCAATGGGACATAATAATACCAGGGTACAAAATATATCGGAATGACAGAGTAGGGCATGCTGGTGGGGGAGTGGCACTATATGTGAAAGAAAGCGTAGAATCAAATAAAGTAAAAATCTTAAAGGAACCAAACTGTACCATAGAGTCTCTATGGATAGTAGTTCCATGCTCTAATAATAAGAATATAGAATTAGGGATATATTACTGACCACCTGACATGGTGGTGATTGTAAAATGCTCAGGGAGATTAGAGAGGCCATTAAAATAAAATAAAAAAACCCTCAATAATAATAATGGGGTAGTTCAACTATCCCCATATTGACTGGGTACATGTCACCTAAGGACAGGATGAAGTGATAAAGTTTCTTGACACCTTAAATGACTGCTTCTTGGAGCTGCTAGTCCTGGAACCCACAAGAGGAGAGGCAATTCTTGATTTAGTCCTAAGTGGAGCACAGGATCTGGTCCAAGAGGTAACTATAGATGAACCGCTTGGTAATAGCGACCTAAATAAGTAAATTTAACATCCTTGTGTGGTGGCAAAAATCAAAGAAGCCCACCATAGTAGCATTTAAATTTAGAAAGGGGGACTTGCATGGAAATGAGGAAGCTAGTAAATTGAAAATTAAAAGGAACAGTCCCCAAAGTGAAATGCCTGAAAGCTTCATGGAAACTTTTAAAAAACATCAGAATAAAGGCTCAAATTAAATATATACCCCAAATTTAAAAAAACAAAATAGTAAGAGGATCAAGAAAATGCCACCATGGCTAAACAACAAAGTAAAAGATGTGGTTAGAGGCAAAAAGATTTCCTATTAATATTGGAAGTTAAATCCTATGGAGGAAAATAGAAAGGAGCACAAACTCTGGCAAGGCAAGTGTAAAAATATAATTAGGAAGCCTCCCCCCACCCCAAAAAAAAAAAGAATCTGAAGAGCAAATTAACCAAAATATAAGAGCAAAAATATTTTTAAATGCCTAACAAGCAGGAAGCTTACTAAACAATCAGTTGGGCCACTGGATGATCGAGGTGCTAAAGGAGCATTCAAGGAAAATATGGCCATTGTGGAGACATTAAATGAATTGTTTACTTCAGTCTTCACTGGAGAGAATGTAAGGGAGATTCCTCATGCATAAACCATTCTTTTTAGTTGACAAACCTGAGGAACCATCACAGATTGGGGTGTCAAAAGGGGAGGTTTTGGATATCAATAAATTAAACATTAGTAAATCAACAGGACCAGATTATATTAATCCAAGAGTTTGGAAGGAATTCCAATATGAAATTACAAAACGACTTAGTGTGGTATCATTTAAATCAGCTCCTGCGTCAGATGACTAGAGAATAGCTAATCTGACACCTATTTTTTTAAAAAGGCTCCAGAAGAGATACTGGCAATTACAGGCTGGTAAACTGAACTTCAGAACCAGGCAAATTGGTTGAAATTATGGTAAAGAACAGAATTGCCAGACACTTATATGAACATGATTTGTTTGGGAAGAGTCAATATGGCTTTTTTAAAGGGACATCATGTCTCACTGATCTATTAGAATTCTTTGAGGAGGTCAACAAGCATGTGAACAAGGTGATCCAGTGGATTTCGTGTACTTAGACTTTCAGAAAGCCTTTGACAAGTTCCCTCACCAAAGGCTCTTAAGCAAAGTAAGCAGTCCTGGGATAAGAGGGAAGGTCCTCTCATAGATCAGTAACTGGTTAAAAGATAGGGAAAAAAGGGTAGGAATAAATGGTCAGTTTTCAGAATGGAGAGAGGTAAATAGCGGTGTCCCCTGGGGTCTCTACGGGGACCAGCGCTGTTTAACATATTCGTAAATGATCTGGAAAAAGGGGTAAAAATTAAGGTGGCAAAATTTGCAGATGATACAAAATTATTCAAGATAGTTAAGTCCAAAGCAGACTGCGAAGAGTTACAAAAGGACCTCACAAAACTGGGTGACTAGGCACCAAAAGGGCAGATAAAATTGAATGTTGATAAATGCAAAGTAATGTACGTTGGAAAATATAATCCCAACTATACATACAAAATGATGGGGACTAAATTACCTGTTACCACTCAAGAAAGAGATCTTGGAGTCATTGTGAATAGTTCTCTGAAAACATCCACTCAATGTGCAGTTGCAGTCAAAAGAGTAAAGAATGTTCAGAATCATTAAGAAAGGGGTAGATACTAAGACAGAAAATACCATATTGCCTCTATATAAATCCATGGCATGCCCGCATCTTGAATACTGAATGCAGTTCTGCTCACCCCATTTCAAAAAAGATATTAAAGAATTGGGAAAGAAAAAGAGAAGGGAAACCAAAATGATTAGGTGTATGAAAGAGTTTCCATATGAGGAGAGATTAAAAAAGACTTTTCAGCTTTGAAAAGAGAGCACTAAAGGGGGATATGATAGAGGTCTATAAAATCATGAATGGTGTGGAGAAAGTGAACAAGGAAGTCTTATATATTCTTTCACTTAACACAAGAACGAGGAGTTACTCAGTGAAATTAACAGGAATCATAGAATATCAGGGTCGGAAGGGACCTCAGGAGGTCATCTAGTGCAACCCCCTGCTCAAAACAGGACCAATCCCCAACTAAAACATCCCAGCCAGGGCTTTGTCAAGCCTTACCTTAAAAACCTCTAAGGAAGGAGATTCCACCATCTCCCTAGGTAGCCCATTCCAGTGCTTCACCACCCTACTAAAGAAAAAGGTTTTCCTAATATCCAACCTAAACCTCCCCCACTGCAACTTAAGACCATTACTCCTTGTTCTGTCCTCTGGTTCCACTGAGAACAGTCTAGATCCATCCTCTTTGGAACCCCCTTTCAGGTAGTTGAAAGCAGCTATCAAATCCCCCCTCATTCATCTCTTCTGCAGACTAAATAATCCCAGTTCCCTCAGCCTCTCCTCATAAATGCTGTGCTCCACACCCCTAATATTTTTTGTTGCCCTCTGCTGGACTCTTTTCAATTTTTCCATATCTTTCTTGAAGTGTGGGGCCCAAAACTGGACACAGTACTCCAGATGAGGCCTCACCAATGCCGAATAGAGGGAAATTATCACATCCCTCGATCTGCTGGCAATGGTCCTACTTATACAGCCCCAAATGCCATTAGCCTTCTTGGCAACAAGGGCACACTGTTGACTCATATCTAGCTTCTCGTCCACTGTAATCCCTAGGTCCTTTTCTGCAGAACTGCTGCCTAGCCATTCGGTCCCTAGTCTGTAGCAGTGCATGAGATTCTTCCATCCTAAGTGCAGGATTCTGCACTTGTCCTTGCTGAACCTCATCAGATTTCTTTTGGCCAATCCTCTAATTTCTCTCGGTCCCTCTGTATCCTATCCCTACCCTCCAGTGTATCTACCACTCTTCCCAGTTTAGTGTCATCTGCAAACTTGCTGAGGGTGCAATCACTATTTCACTAGGAGGGTGGTGAAGCACTGGAATGGATTACCTAGGGAGGTGGTGGAATCTCTTTCCTTAGAGGTTTTTAAGGTCAGGCCTGACAAAGCCCTGGCTGGGATGATTTAGTTGGTGTTGGTCCTGCTTTGAGCAAGGGGCTGGACTAGATGACCTCCTGAGGTCTCTTCCAGCACTAATCTTCTCTGATTCTCTGATTCTATAATAACAGGGTTCAAAAAATAATTAGATATTTTCATTGCGGACAGTTCCATCAATGGCTATTAGCCAGGAAGTGAAGGGATGGTGTCCCTAGCCTCTGTTTGCCAGAAGCTGGGAATGGGCAACAGTGGGTGGATCATTCATTGATTTCCCTTTTCTGTTCATTTCCTCTGAAAGTTCTGCCACTTGCCACTATTGGAAGAAAGGTCACTGGGATAGATGGACCATTGGTCTGATACAGTTTGGCCATTTTAATGTTCTTAAAGATGAGAACAAACCCATCAAAAGATCCGCTGATTACTAAAATCACCTACAAGACACAACCCTTCTGATAACCAGGAGAGATTTGCTGCTAAGAGTACAGCTGTCATGGTTTGTTATGTGAACCTCACCTTTTTTGTAACCCCCTTGCTGATGCCAGAAAGCAGAGATAGGGGTGAAATTTGGTAACATGATGTAAAAACCTAGTATATATGGAAATATTGAAAGATGTTCTTCATCGATTCAGTATAAGTACAGACATGATGTGGCACACAGTTAATGCCCAGCCCCTATTCATGAAGCCAGCACCTTAAAAAAATCAAGCATACAGCTAGAACCCAACATTTCAGAATTCAGACAAAGACTTTGGAATAGTGACACATACACACACAGAGGCGCACACAACCATATGCACAAATTACCCTTGTGTGACAGCAGAGCTTTTCAGCTCCTAGCAAAGGACTAAGCCGATTGCCTCTAGGGATAGAACCCTGTCACAGTGACCTGGCTGACAGGTAACATTTAGAAGAAGGATCTCACACTAATTTTGAACAATTAGCTCTAACTTAATAAAGGCTTTGATTAATCACTAATGGATGGAAACTGAGATGACATTCTCCATTCCCCTCCCTGCCTGCCTTCCCCCCTCTGGTTCCCTCCCATCCAGATCCTTTACCTTTCTCTTCTTTTTTTCTTCTTTCTATTTTCCCTATACTTTTGTTTCGTGGCGAACATCAATAAAATATAAATAGAGAAATGTGCACAATTAAAAGTGCATTACAATAACTGAGTTAACATGGAAAATAAAATGAAGATTTAAGCATTTTAAGGAATTAATTGAGAAACAATTCCTCTGTCACTCACCCCAGTATAAATCAGGAATAACTGAATTTAAGGCCAGAAAGTTGCACTGCTCGAAACTGGGGTAAGTGAGAGGAGAATGACACCAAAAAAGAGGTGTCTTCTTCTTCTTCTTCTTCTTCTTCTTCTATTGTTTAATGTCCCTATATAAATTCCTGCATAATGCACCTGCACAGATACAGATTATCACTTTCATAGCACCATTTCCCACGTTTATATGTTTTGGAGACCACATGGGAATTGTTCCCAAAGAGAATCTAATGTGGTGTTGCCAGGCAACCTGAGACACCCTTAGTAACAAATGGTGAAGAGGTCAGTCTTCTGGAACAACACAGGGTTTTCTCCTACATCCAATAGAGGGATGGGTTAGAATGGACAGCTTCAATCTGTGGGGGTTAGAAAAGCTGAGACTGAGTTTACTGGTCATCAGACAAAACAGCAGAGAGCCCCGATATGATAGTGGTTGTTTTATAGAAATATGCTAATGAGTGCGAATATAATGTAACTGGAATATGCTTCATGCAAAAGGTCTCTTGTACAGTATCATTACAAAGCTTATAATCTACTGAGTGTGGTCATCCTATTTGTATAAATGTATCACTCTTGTATCTGAAACTAGAAGTATGAAGCATAATTCTGAGGTCCTATTGTAGTTATGCAAAGTGTGGGCCACTAATGCTGGTTTGGAATCTTGTTGGCTCCCATTAATCAGGAGAGTTGTCTGTAGATGGCCCTGTTTTACTGGTAAGTCTTCCTGTATACGTGTATGCTGGCAAGTGGGTAGTGAAGTCTTACAGTGACATGTGATCATGTTATCTGAACTGGAATCCCTCTTTAACCTGGTGTTTTTCCATTTAGAAGGAGGGGTGGGAACCCAGGGAGGGACAAAGGATTCCCGCTTTATGCAAAAGATATATAAGTGGGTGGAACAGAACAAAGGGAGAGCCATCATGAGAAATCCCCTAGCTACCACCTGAGCTGGAACAAGGGCTGTACCAGGGGAAAGGACTGTGCCCAGACTAGGAAGGCATCCAGTCTCTGAAAGAAACTTATTGAAACATCTCTGAGGGTGCGATTTTATCGGTATTCAGTTTTATTACAATATTAGACTTAGATTTGCGTGTTTTATTTTATTTTACTTGGTAATTCACTTTGTTCTGTCTGTTACTACTTGAAACCATTTAAATCCCACTTTCTGTATTTAATAAAATCACTTTTGACTTATTAATTATCCCAGAGTATGTATTAATACCTTGGGAAGTGGGGCAAACAGCTGTGCATATCTCTCTATCAGTGTTATAGAGTGTGAACAATGTATAAGTTTACCCTGTATAAGCTATATACAGGGTAAAACAGATTTCTTTGGGGTTTAGACCCCATTGGGAGTTGGGAATCTGAGTGTTAAAAACAGGAACACTTCTGTAAGCTGCTTTCAGGTTAAGTCTGCAGCATTGGGGCATGTGGTTCAGACCTTGGGTCTGTGTTGGAGCAGACTGGAGGGTCTGGCTCAGCAAGACAGGGTGCTGGAGTCCCAAGCTGGCAGGGAAAGCAGGGACAGAAGTAGTTTTGGCACATCAGTTGGCAGTTCCCAAGAGGGTTTCTGTGATCCAACCCATCACAGTGGTTCCGAAGGCATTGCTTTGCAGTTACTCTGCTGTAGAGTGGTGTCCTAGTGCAGTAATCTGATGTGGACATGATGATGAAGCATCAGAGTGTAGACGTTGTAAAAGGGGAGCTAGCCTGGGGCATCATGGTTATAGGTGACACTCCATCAGCCTTATTTCACCTCTGGGAGCACATTCATTCCTTTTGTATCTCCAGTGTCTTTGATGGAGTTAGACCTTCATAGAATCATAGAATCATAGAATATCAGGGTTAGAAGGGACCTCAGGAGGTCATCTAGTCCAACCCCCTGCTCAAAGCAGGACTTAATCCCAACTAAATCATCCCAGCCAGGGCTTTGTCAAGACTGACCTTAAAAACCTCTAAGGAAGGAGATTCCACCACCTCCCTAGGTAACCCATTCCAGTGCTTCACCACCCTCCTAGTGAAAAAGTTTTTCCTAATATCCAACCTAAACCTCCCCACTGCAACTTGAGACCGTTACTCCTTGTTCTGTCATCTGGTACCACTGAGAACAGTCTAGATCCATCCTCTTTGGAACCCCCTTTCAGGTATTGGAAAGCAGCTATCAAATCCCCCCTCATTCTTCTCTTCTGCAGACTAAACAATCCCAGTTCCCTCAGCCTCTCCTCATATCTCATGTGCTCCAGCCCCCTAATCATTTTTTTTGCCCTCTGCTGGACTCTTTCCAATTTTTCCACATCCTTCTTGTAGTGTGGGACTGGACACAGTACTCCAGGTGAGGTCTCACCAATGTCGAATAGAGGGGAACGATCATGTCCCTTGATCTGCTGGCAATGCCCCTAGTTATACAGCCCAAAATGCCATTAGCCTTCTTGGCAACAAGGGCACACTGTTGACTCATATCCAGCTTCTCGTCCACTGTAACCCCTAGGTCCTTTTCTGCAGAACTGCTACCTAGCCACTCGGTCCCTAGTCTGTAAAGGTGCATGGGATTCTTCCGTCCTAAGTGCAGGACTCTGCACTTGTCCTTGTTGAACCTCATCAGGTTTCTTTTGGCCCAATCCTCTAAATCATCTAGGTCCCTCTGTATCCTATCCCTACCCTCCAGCGTATCTACCACTCCTCCCAGTTTAGTGTCATCTGCAAACTTGCTGAGAGTGCAGTCCACGCCATCCTCCAGATCATTAATGAAGATATTGAACAAAACCGGCCCCAGGACCAACCCCTGGGGCACTCCACTTGAAACCAGCTGCCAACTAGACATGGAGCCATTGATCACCACCCGTTGAGCCCGACGATCTAGCTAGCTTTCTATCCACCTTATAGTCCATTCATCCAGCCATATTTCTTTAACTTGCTGGCAAGAATACTGTGGGAGACCGTATCAAAAGCTTTGCTAAAGTCAAGGAATAACACATCCACTGCTTTCCCCTCATCCACAGACCCAGTTATCTCCTCATAGAAGGCAATTAGGTTAGTCAGGCATGACTTGCCCTTGGTGAATTCATGCTTACTGTTCCTGATCACTTTCCTCTCCTCTAAGTGCTTCAGAATTGATTCCTTGAGGACCTGCTCCATGATTTTTCCAGGGACTGAGGTGAGGCTGACTGGCCTGTAGTTCCCTGGATCCTCCTTCTTCCCTTTTTTAAAGGTGGGCACTACATTAGCCTTTTTCCAGTCATCCGGGACCTCCCCCAATCACCATGAGTTTTCAAAGATAATGGCCAATGGCTCTGCAATCACATTCACCAACTCATTTAGCACCCTCGGATGCAGCGCATCCGGCCCCATGGACTTGTGCTCATCCAGCTTTTCTAAATAGTCCCGAACCACTTCTTTCTCCACAGAGGGCTGGTCACCTTCGCCCCATACTGTGCTGCCCAGCGCAGCGGTCTGGGAGCTGACCTTGTTCGTGAAGACAGAGGAAAAAAAGCATTGAGTACATTAGCTTTTTCCACATCCTCTGTCACTAGGTTGCCTCCCTCATTCAGTAAGGGGCCCACACTTTCCTTGACTTTTTTCTTGTTGCTAACATACCTGAAGAAACCCTTCTTGTTACTCTTAACATCTCTTGCTAGCTGCAACTCCAAGTGTGATTTGGCCTTCCTGATTTCACTCCTGCATGCCTGAGCAATATTTTTATACTCCTCCCCGGTCATTTGTCCAATCTTCCACTTCTTGTAAGCTTCTTTTTTGTGTTTAAGATCAGCAAGAATTTCACAGTTAAGCCAAGCTGGTCGCCTGCCATATTTACTAGTCTTTCTACACATTGGGATAGTTTGTTCCTGCAACCTCAATAATGATTCTTTAAAATACAGCCAGCTCTCCTGGACTCCTTTCCCCCTCATGTTATTCTCCCAGGGGATCCTGCCCATCAGTTCCCTGAGAGAGTCAAAGTCTGCTGTTCTGAAGTCCAGGGTCCATATTCTGCTGTTCTCCTTTCTTCCTTGTGTCAGGATCCTGAACTCGACCATCTCATGGTCACTGCCTCCCAGATTCCCATCCACTTTTTCTTCCCCTACTAATTCTTCCCGGTTTGTTAGCAGCAGGTCTAGAAGAGCTCTGCCCCTAGTTGGTTCCTCCAGCACTTGCACCAGGAAATTGTCCCCTACACTTTCCAAAAACTTCCTGGATTGTCTGTGCACCACTGTATTGCTTTCTCAGCAGATATCAGGGTGATTAATGTCTCCCATGAGAACCAGGGCCTGCGATCTAGTAACTTCTGCTAGTTGCCGGAAGAAAGTCTTGTCCACCTCATCCCCCTGGTCTGGTGGTCTATAGCATACTCCCACCACGACATCACCCTTGTTGCTCACACTTCTAAATTTAATCCAGAGACTCTCAGTTTTTTCTGCAGTTTCATACCGGAGCTCTGAGCAGTCATTCTCCTCTCTTACATACAGTGCAACTCCCCCACCTTTTCTGCCCTGCCTGTCCTTCCTAAACAGTTTATATCCATCCACCTTCATTACCTCTTTCCTATTCCTTCTTTCCTTTCAACATTTCAGTATCTCCATCATTCTTTCTCCAGGCAAGAGAGAAGGCAAATGTTTCCTCTCTCTCTTCCTCCTTCTGAATGTTGAGTATCTTAATTCCCTCTTCATCTTTGAGCCCTTCCTGGGGTGTGATCCTCCTACCAAAATGCATGAATAGTTCAAAGCATGCAGTGCATTGTGGCCATCAGGAAGAACAGGACCCTGGGTGGGATATGGGTGGAGCTGTTCTGTTTCTTCAGCACACCCTGAATTTTCCCATCTATCACATCCAATGATAGGGAGTGCTCCTGTTTGCCAGCCAGCCATCACTCCTCCTTATTTCTACCACAGCCTAGAAAGAGCCTCTCTAATACATGCTCTCCATGGCAGCCATGAGGTAACCCCCAAATCCTTGGAAAAGTCAGTGCCACACATTGAGGGACTCACTGAAATCTTACTGAGGCAAACATCTAGTGAAGTTAATTGAGCAACACACATGAGTCACAATGAGGCCCAAGGATTCACAGACAATTAAATTTTGATCCTATGTCCTAACCCACTCTCCCTCAAACTCAATATTAAAAGATTTATAGCACAGGTTTGACATCCTTCAGCTCCAGAAACTTGTCTCATAGCTGAGGACAATTGGAATATTCATGCTTGCTCCAAGCATTCTGGCTTTCATCTCTCCTCTTTGGTGGATCAGTAAGACATCAGACAGCTTTGTGAATGTGTTTCCATGGTGTAAATATACACCATTTACATGCAGAAAATGATTTCTCCATCTCTTGGTCTGGACCAAGTATGTATAGCAGCCTGCCACTAAGTTTCATGTACAGACGTTATTCCTATAAGTCAGTTTATCGATCAGAGTTTTTGTTACTGGTTATTCTGGAATTAATATAATATCTATCTTTCATATAGTGTCTTTCTAGGCCCATACACATGCATCTTATATAATAATTGTTTTAAAATTTGAAGATAACACCAAACTGAAAAGACAGAAATAGGCAACTTTGGCAGTACAATTTTAGTTTCCAGCTCCATGACCCGCCAGAAGAAAATTACTGTTGGCAGGGAGCAAGGGAGAGCAGAGAATTGGAAACTGCTTCTTCCTGACTCAGAAATCTTTCCCTTGGCTGATCCTGGAATAGTGTAGCAGAGACTCACCAACCCTGTCATGAAGGTAGCTTGTGGCCATGGAAAATTGAATAACACTGATGGGGGCCGAGATATCAATGAGAACTCTTGCCACACCTGTTCATCTACTTTCCGTATGCAGTCATTTCATGTAATAGAATTGAAACATTCAAATGAGCAGGAGATGACAACTGGAGATTGGTTGATTTACCCCTGATGTCACCAGGGTCCCAGTACAAAGTAACCTGAGCTACTGACTTGACCATGAGTAAAATTTATTCCTAATCTGGTTATTTGACAACATTCTTCTTAACCTAGAGCTTCATTACCACCTAATGTCTTCAAATGTAACCTACATAAATATTTTAAATGAGTTCTAACATTAAAGAAAGTGTGAAGAGTATGTTTTAGTCCATTTTTAAGATCACTCGGGACAAAACTAGAGATGACAAATGCTAAATTTCTTAAGGATCTTATTTTAATTATTTTATTCTCATGAACTAATTAAAATATGTACTTTGAAATTCATCCACACTCAAAGGAGAATTATCCCAATTCAAGGAGGATGCACAGTGTTCTTCAGACATGAGAGTGGGTGTGACGGTGCAGTGAAAGTCTAAGTGTACAAATCAGTGTTCTCATTTTCCTCCAAAATAAGTCAGATGCCCACAGGTAGGCAACACACAGACTTGACACTTGGATACAGGAAGTTATGATTCTGACAGTCATGAGTTCAGCAGGCACACAAAGATGAGTATGTGCTACTCATGTGAGCCAGAATTTGCAAGATCATATCCCCATGATTGGCCCATATATATATATTAGCTTAAAATTTTGAATTCTTGTAAAACACAAAAGATCTAAGGAGAGCTTTTCTCAAATCTTCCTTTACCTCCTTGTTTCTCAGGCTGTAGATGAGGGGGGGTTGACAAATGGATCAGGACATAAAAGACAGAGAACACTATGTTCAGGTCCCTCAGTGCATCAGAGTCCAATAGCAGATACACCAGGATCAGGGTCCCATAGAAAATTGTCACCAGGATGATGTGAGAAGAGCAGGTGAAAAAGGCCTTTTGCCTCCCAGTGGCGGAAGGGATTCTCAGGATGGTGGAGATGATACAAACATAGGATGTCAATGTTAATAGAAATGGAGGCAGGGTGAATATGGAGGAAGATATGAAACTAGCAACTTCCACCATGTGGGTGTCAGTGCAGGAGAGTTTTATTATGGGATGAAAATCACAATAGAAATGGTCAACTTCATTGGGCCCATAGAACATTAATTGTGACAACATAAATATAAAGATGGAAACAGACATAAATCCACCTATCCACAACCCTACCACTAGCTGGAGGCACAACCTGCCATCCATAAGTGCTGCGTAATGCAGAGGTTTGCATATCACTAAATACCAATCATAAGACATCGCTGATAAGAGACAACATTCTGTGCCTGCCAGAGAACGATAGACATATAATTGACTGATGCATCCAGTGATAGAAATGTGTTTTTGTTTGTGTTTGGGGGTTACCTTGCTTCAAAGGAAGGTCTGAAGGCTAGAAGCCTCTGGTAATTGGCTGAGCCTTAATCAGTAGGCGGGGCATTCACCCAGGCCAGGGCTTTATAAAGCAGCGCACAAGCGACCAGGGAGCTTTTGCGAACAGGGGCTGCTAACAGGGAGTTTCGCAAGGAAGTTAGGAAGGGGAGCAGGAAGGGAGCGCGTGTCCCTTGCCGGTTCTAACTTATACCATTTATTCCCCTTAAAACCTATAGCCCAAACTACATTCAAAACTTCTTGCTTTAAACAACCCCTTCATTAACTAGGAGACAATGCAGGCAGAAGCCCAGCTGCAGAGTGGGGGCGATCCAGTTTATTGCACTGAGTGTAGCATGTATGATTACCTGCCCTGTGGACGGGTGGCGTATGTGTGCATTCGGTGCAAGGAGCTCCTGGCCCTCAGAGACCACGTACAGACTCTGGAGGCAAGGGTGGTGGAACTGGAGGAGCTAAGGGAGGCAGAGAGGTATGTTGATGAGGCTTTCCGGGACACTGTAGAATTGTCCCACCTCTGGTCAGACAGCCCCTGCGCTGTTGAGGAGGATGAAAGGCCCAGGGAAGCAGAGCAGTCAACGGGAGCAGAGGGAAACCTTCCCATAGTTGGGACCCTCCTTCCAGATGGTGCTGGGGTTGCCTCTCGCACTGAGGTTACCTATCCGGGGGAGGGAACTCCAGTTGCTAGGAAAAGGCAAGTATTAGTATTGGGAGATTCGATCATTAGAAATGTAGATAGCTGGGTTTGTGATGACCGGGAGAACCGTATGGTGACTTGCCTGCCTGGTGCGAAGGTTGCGGATCTCTCGAGGCATCTAGACAGACTTATGTGTAGTGCTGGGGAGGAGCCGGTGGTCGTGGTACATGTAGGTACCAATGACGTAGGGAAGGGTAGGAGAGATGTCCTGGAGGCCAAATTTAGGCTGCTAGGGAAGAGACTGAAATCCAGGACCTCTATGGTGGCATTCTCAGAAATGCTCCCAGTTCCACGCGCAGGGCCAGGTAGGCAGGCAGAGCTTCAGAGTCTCAATGTGTGGATGAGATGATGATGTAGAGAGGAGGGGTTTACATTCATTAGGAACTGGGGAAACTTCTGGAATGGGGGGAGCCTATACAGGAAGGATGGGCTCCACCTAAACCAAAGTGGAACCAGACTGCTGGCACTAAACATTAAAAAGGTTGTAGAGCAGTTTTTAAACTAGGAGATGGGGGAAAGCTGACTGGTGCAGAGGAGCATGTGGATCGGACAGAGACTTCTCTTAGGGGAGAGTCTAATGATAGAGAATCTCCAGGTTATAGTCAGGAGCAGAGGATGGAAGAGGATAAAGTAGGGGCCAGATCAGATGATAAACATTCACATAAAAAAGAATCTGATACATCAGAAAAGGGCAGACAAATAAACAGTGAGAAGTTTTTAAAGTGCTTGTACACAAATGCTAGAAGTCTAAATAATAAGATGGGTGAACTAGAGTGCCTTGTGATAAAGGAGGGTATTGATATAATAGGCATCACAGAAACCTGGTGGACTGAGAGCAATCAATGGGACACAATCATTCCGGGGTACAAAATATATCGGAAGGACAGAACAGGTCGTGCAGAGGGGGGTGGGAGGAGTGGCACTATATGTGAAAGAAAATGTACAATCAAATGAAGTAAAAATCTTAAGCAAATCCGCATGTTCCATAGAATCTCTATGGATAGAAATTTCATGCTCTAATAAGAATATAACATTAGGGATCTATTATCGACCACCTGACCAGGACTGTGATAGTAATGATGAAATGCTAAGGGAAATTAGAGAGGCTATCAAAATTAACAACTCAATAATAGTGGGGGATTTCAATTATCCCCATATTGACTGGGAACATTTCACTTCAGGATGAAATGCAGAGATAAAATTTCTCGAAACTTTAAATGACTGCTTCATGGAGCAGCTGGTACGGGAACCCACAAGGGGAGAGGCAACTCTAGATTTAGTCCTGAGTGGAGCGCAGGAGCTGGTCCAAGAGGTAACTATAGCAGGACCGCTTGGAAATAGTGACCATAATACAATAGCATTCAACATCCCTGTGGTGGGAAGAACATCTCAACAGCCCAACACTGTGGCATTTAATTTCAAAAGGGGGAACTAAGCAAAAATGAGGGGGTTAGTTAAACAGAAGTTAAAAAGTACAGTGACTAAAGTGAAATCCCTGCAAGCTGCATGGGTGCTTTTTAAAGACACCATAATAGAGGCCCAACTTCAATGTATACCCCAAATTAAGAAACACAGTAAAAGAACTAAAAAAGAGCCACTGTGGCTTAACAACCATGTAAAAGAAGCAGTGAGAGATAAAAAGACTTCCTTTAAAAAGTGGAAGTCAAATCCTAGTGAGGCAAATAGAAAGGAGCATAAACGCTGCCAAGTTAAGTGCAAGAATGTAATAAGAAAAGCCAAAGAGGAGTTTGAAGAACGGCTAGCCAAAAACTCCAAAGGTAATAACAAAATGTTTTTTAAGTACATCAGAAGCAGGAAGCCTGCTAAACAACCAGTGGGGCCCCTTGATGATTGAGATACAAAAGGAGCACTTAAAGACAATAAAGTCATTGCGGAGAAATTAAATGGATTCTTTGCTTCAGTCTTCACGGCTGAGGATGTTAGGGAGATTCCCAAACCTGAGCTGGCTTTTGTAGGTAACAAATCTGAGGAACTGACACGGATTGAAGTGTCACGAGAGGAGGTTTTGGAATTAATTGATAAACTTAACATTAACAAGTCACCGGGACCAGATGGCATTCACCCAAGAGTTCTGAAAGAACTCAAATGTGAAGTTGCGGAACTGTTAACTAAGGTTTGTAACCTGTCCTTTAAATCAGCTTCTGTACCCAATGACTGGAAGATAGCTAATGTAACGCCAATATTTAAAAAGGGCTCTAGAGGTGATCCTGGCAATTACAGACCGGTAAGTCTAACGTCTGTACCGGGCAAATTAGTCGAAACAATAGTTAAGAATAAAATTGTCCGACACATAGAAAAACATAAACTGTTGAGCAATAGCCAACATGGTTTCTGTAAAGGGAAATCGTGTCTTACTAATCTATTAGAATTCTTTGAAGGGGTCAACAAACATGTGGACAAGAGGGATCCAGTGGACATAGCGTACTTAGATTTCCAGAAAGCCTTTGACAAGGTCCCTCACCAAAGGCTCTTATGTAAATTAAGCTGCCATGGGATAAAAGGGAAGGTCCTTTCATGGATTGAGAACAGGTTAAAAGACAGGGAACAAAGGGTAGGAATTAATGGTAAATTCTCAGAATGGAGAGGGGTAACTAGTGGTGTTCCCCAAGGGTCAGTCCTCGGACCAATCCCATCCAACTTATTCATAAATGATCTGGAGAAAGGGGTAAACAGTGAGGTGGCAAAGTTTGCAGATGATACTAAATTGCTCAAGATAGTTAAGTCCAAAGCAGACTGTGAAGAATTCAATGTGGATAAATGTAAAGTAATGCACATTGGAAAAAATAACCCCAACTATACATACAATATGATGGGGGCTAATTTAGCTACAACAAGTCAGGAAAAAGATCTTGGAGTCATCGTGGATAGTTCTCTGAAAATGTCCACGCAGTGTGCAGAGACGGACAAAAAAGCAAACAGGATGTTAGGAATCATTAAAAAGGGGATAGAGAATAAGACTGAGAATATATTATTGCCCTTATATAAATCGATGGTACGCCCTCATCTCGAATACTGCATACAGATGTGGTCTCCTCATCTCAAAAAAGATATACTGGCACTAGAAAAGGTTCAGAAAAGGGCAACTAAAATGATTAAGGGTTTGGAACGGGTCCCATATGAGGAGAGATTAAAGAGGCTAGGACTCTTCAGCTTGGAAAAGAGGAGACTAAGGGGGGATATGATAGAGGTATATAAAATCATGAGTGATGTGGAGAAAGTGGATAAGGAAAAGTTATTTACTTATTCCCATAATACAAGAACTAGGGGGTCATTAAATAAAATTAATAGGCAGCAGGTTTAAAACAAATAAAAGGAAGTTCTTCTTCACGCAGCGCACAGTCAACTTGTGGAACTCCTTACCTGAGGAGGTTGTGAAGGCTAGGACTATAACAGAGTTTAAAAGAGAACTGGATAAATTCATGGTGGTTAAGTCCATTAATGGCTATTAGCCAGGACGGGTAAGGAATGGTGTCCCTAGCCTCTGTCTGTCAGAGGGTGGAGATGGATGGCAGGAGAGAGATCACTTGATCATTGCCTGTTAGGTTCACTCCCTCTGGGGCACCTGGCATTGGCCACTGTCGGTAGACAGGATACTAGGCTAGATGGACCTTTGGTCTGACCCGGTACGGCCTTTCTTATGTTCTTATGTTCTTATGTTCTGTCTCCAGTCAGGAGACCGGCCAGCATCTTGGGCAGGATGGTGGAGGTGTAGCAGGTCTCCAAGCAGGACAAGTTCCCCAGGAAGAAATACATGGGGGTGTGAAGCTGCTGATTAGCCACAACTAGTGCAACAATTAGGATGTTCCTGGCCATTGTTGCAATCATGAGAAACAGCAGGAAGAGGAGAATATGAAGTTGAGGGAGATCCCCAAATCCCAGGAGGATGAATTGTATGATGGTAATTTGATTTCCCTTGTGTATGTTTGTCTTCAGCTTCATCTAGGGAAAATGAAAGAAATTATGCAATTAAGAATTTAATGTGCATTACAAAACAGTCATATTTTCAATACTGGCTTCTCCCTGCTGGCAGTCATCCCAACGACTGAGTCAAGACTCCAGATGGTGGAGGCCTTTGGGGTAAACGTTTAAAAAAATGTCCATTGGCTTCATAAGGAAAACTCAGAAACATCCTATTGCTGAGCTGATACATTTTTTAAACCATATTTACATGGCAGAGTCCACCATATTCTAATGGAGTGGACACTAGAATTTGATTCCAGAGAGGTGGGTTTTATTCCTGGCTCATCCTCTCCTTGATCTTGGGTTTATCACTTCCTCTTACTGTGCCTCTCTTCCCTCCCTCATGTAATCGATGATGATCATACCACTTCCCGTTTTCTTAATGTGACTTGAAATTTAGGAAACAAGAGCTGCCTATATGTGCTCACATGCTCTTGTGTAAAACAGAGATATGATACTGAAGACACTGTACAGCATTTTAATATTTATGTAAATGAGTGTTATATAAGTTCTCAGTGTTAACATACTGTTATGAGAATCTGCATAAATTTCAATACACTCTATGAAGTGTAAGCATGCCTTAAAGTCATATTTCCACCTGAATCTCTGCAGAAATGGCATCATTTTTTGTTTAACAACACACAACGTTTTTTAGACATTTCCTTTCTCTCCACCCCATATTACAGAGAGATATTTCTTGAATGTCTCCTAATGGGAATCAGAGACTAAGTTTCTTTATTGGCAAGTATTTGGAACCTTCTTTTTGAGAGCTATTCAGTGCCTAACATTTATGGGTAATATTTTCCAAAGTGCCCAAGGCCTTTTTTTTTTAAATTTTCCATGCATCTACATCTGCAGAATGGACCCTCAGTCCCTTTGAACATTTGGCTATGAGATACCGTGTGAAAGATCGTAGGATGGATAATTAGATTCAGGAGGTCTGCCATTCTTTCCTTGGATAAGGTTGCTGTGATAGTTTGGGGAACATGTCTTTGTCTGTTTTATAATTCCATTTTGTTTTTATTAATGTCATTTCTAATCGGAACCATCATTCCAGATGGGATCAACTCTTTTGTAGTAGGAAATATGGAATGAGTCCTGGGGAAGCCATGCCTCGGTAGCAGTGAAAACGCTATCAGGGGTCATCAAGACTGAACATCTCACGCCCAGTGAAACAGTGGAAGTGTGGAGATATCCATTTCTAGGAACATTGACCGTCCATTACCCATATCCAAGTGCCTCAGCAGCAGGAGGGATTTAGAGGCGCGATCCAATCATAACAATCCAGTGTCTGTTTTGAGAAGGGAACTGGTACAGGATGTTATGTTTGAAAATAGGTTTGACCAATATTTGAAATTGGACCAACAAAGAAACCCACAGGGACATTCATTAATCCAAAGTGGTGAGTTTGTTGTCTGTGAGTTTCTTTGTTTGTTCTTTGCTTGCTGCTTGACTGACATTATAGTGTGGTCTGTTGTTGTTGTTTTTTTGTGGGGGGGGGATCTGTGTACTGAGCGTAGGGGCCTGCTAGATACGTCTGCAGTCTTCCTCATGAGACTTTGAATACTAGACCCTTTAGCACCCATAAACCCTCAACCAGGGGATGACGCTACTCAGGGGGAACAGGGGTTTAAAAAGCCAGCTCCTAAGTGATCAGAGGAGCTAGCGACCAGGAGCAGCTAAGAGGGGAGGTTTGTGAGGGAGTTTAGAAAGGGAGTGGGAGAGCTAGATACACCTGATTAGCATTCTCTAAACTTAGGGCAATAAACCCTCCCCCACCCCTTCCATCCAAAAATCACAGAGAAACAATGCCCAACAAAAAAGCTGCAAAAATAAAAATAATGCAGGCAGAAGTCCATCAGCAGAGTAGGAGCTATCCAGTTCATTGCACTGAATGCAGCATGTACCACTACCTGCCTTGTGGGCAGGTGGGGTAGATGTGCATTTGGTGTAAGGAGCTCACAACCCTCAGAGACCGAGTACGGGTTCTGGAGACCAGAGTGGCTGAACTGCAGGAACTAAGGGAGATAGATAGGTACATAGATAAGACTTTCCTGGGCACAGGAGAATGGTTCCACTCCCAGTCTGACAGCTGCTCTACAGTTGAGGAGGACAAAAGTCTTGGGGAAGGAGAACACCAAAGTGGAGCAGAGAAAAACTATCCCATAGTTGGGACCCTCACAATAAAACAACTATATCTCACAATAACCACAAACACACATAATCTCTCACTGCAGCACTCACCCACACAGATCAACCCAAACCTGCCAGAACATCACAACCCTTACACAAATCATTACAACCACTCACACTGCTCAACCAGCACACCCAATAAACACAACCATACATAGCCCCTAACTGGAACACAAATCCCTTATTTACCGCCCACATAAATCATTACCCTCATTTCACCTTTCGGAGCACAATCATTCCTCCTGTATCTCCCATGTCTTTGATGGAGTTAGACCTTCATTACCTCTTTCCTATTCCTTCTTTCCTTCAACATTGAAGCCTCTCCCTCACTCTTCCTGCATGCGGGATAAAAGAGAAATTTTTCCTCTCTCTCTTCCTCCTCCTAAATGAGTGTCTTTGTTCTCTCTTCATTTCCCATACCTTCCTGAGATGTAATCCTCCTACCAAAATGCATGAATATTTCAAACCGTGTTGTACACTGTGGCAATCAGGAAGAACAGGGGCCTGGGCAGGATCTGGGTGGAGCTGTTCTTTTTCTTCAGTACACCCTGAATTTTCCCATCTATCACATTTGATAATAAGGATTGCTCCTCTTTGCCATCCATCCATCACTCTTCCTTCATTCTACCACAGCTTGGAAAGAGCGTCTCCAATACGTTCTCTCTATGACAGCCACATATGGCAACCCCCAAATCCTTAGAAAAGTCAGTGCCACACATTGAGGGACTGACTGAATTCTTACTGAGGCAAACATACAGTGAAGTTAATTGAGGAAGACACATGAGTCACAATGAGGCCCAAGGATTCACAGATGATTGAATTTTGAGCCTATGTCCTAACTCAATGTAAAAAGATTTATAGCACCGGTTTGACATCCTTCAGCTCTTGAAACTTGTCCCATGGCTGAGGGCAATTGGACTGTCTGTGCATGCTGCAGCCATGCTGGCTCCCATCTCTCCTCTTTCGTGGATCAGTGAGACTTCAGACAGTTTTGTGAATGTGGTGCCCTACACCATTTATGATAGATAGATAGATAGATTCATGCATAACAGAATCAGCACTTCCTGAATCCAAGTGGCCAGTCTGGGTGTTGCCTACCTGTGGCCATCTGACTCATTTTGGAGGAAAATTAGGACACCGAGCCGTATCCTTTGACATTCAGTGAACCCTCACTCCCACACTAATGTCTGAAGAAACCTTTGCATCCTTCCTGAATTTGGATTATTCTCCTTTGAGAATAGATGAATTTGCAAGTAAATATTTTAATTAGTTCATGCGTATAAAATAATTAAAATGAGATCCTTCAGAAATGTAACATTTGTCATCTCTAGCTTTGTCCCGAGTGATCTTAAAAGTGGACTAAAACATAATCTTCACACTTTCCTTAATGTTAGAACTCATTTAAAATATTGATGTAAGTTACATTTGAAGATATTAGGTTGTAATGAAGCTCTATGTTAAGCAGAATTTTGTCAAATCACCAGATTAGGAATAAATTTTACTCATGGCCAGGTCAGTACCTCAGGTCATTTTATACTGAGACCCTGGTGACATCAGAGGTAAATTAACCAATCCCCAGTCTTCATCTCCTGCTAATTTAAATATTCCAGTTCTATTACATGAAATGACTGAATAAGGGATGGTAAATAGACAGCTGTGGCAAGAGTTCTCACTGATATCTCAGCCCCCATCAGTGTTATTCATAAATTGCCAGGGTCAACAGAAATGGAGGAAATGTGAATATGCTGGAATGTATGATGGCCGAAACCTCCAGCCAATGACCATCTAACTTCTATTTCAAAACAAACAACATTTCAATTTCGGCTTCCCCCTGCTGATTGCCATCCCAATGGTTGACTCAAGACTCTGTATGGTGGATGCATTCTAGGTACAATTTTTGAAAAGAGCCTATGTTAATTCACATTAGAAACATTGCTAATGTCTGGAATCTCTATGGCTGAACACATCTCACCTTTTGCTTCCTGAACTTGCTTGTGTATTACTTTAGCCACAATGTCTGAGATTAGCATTGGAGACTAAGGGAATTAAATACCATTCCATTAACTTCATAAGAAAATGCTAGAAGAAACATAGTTGCTGGGCTCACACCTCATTTACTCATGTTTCCTCTACAGAGTGCAGCAGAATCGGTTGGAGTGGACCCTAGATTTTGATTCCAGAAACCTGGGTTTCATTCCTGCCTCTACACTCCCTTCCCCTGCGCTTGTTAGTTTCTGTCTCTGTGCTTCTGTTTCCTTCAGCGTAACACCGCTTTCCATTTTCTTAATGTGATTTGAGATTTAGGAAACAAGTAGTCTCTGCATATGCCCACGTGCTCTTGTGTAAAATGGAGACAATAATACTTAATCCACTTGGCAGAGTTCTTTAATATCTATGTTAATAAATGCTATATAACTTTTAAGTATTATCATACTGTAATGAGACCAATGCATTCTTCGAAGAGAAACCAAACATGGACCACAGTCACATCAAACTTTTCTATTTGCTGCTCAGTTTCTGCAGAAATGGCATTAGTCGTTTGTTTACCAATACATATTTTAGAAATTTTCTTTTCTCATTCATATTACAGAGATATATCTCCCAAATCTCTCCTAAAGGTAATCAGATTGTATGTTTATTTCTCTGCAAGGATACACACAATTCTTTTTGAGATCTGTTCAGTGCCTAACACCTATGAATAAAATTTTCAAATATGCCAAAGGCCAAATTTTGAAAACTATCCATGCATCTAAACCTGCAGATAGGGCCTTTGAAAATCTGCCCTTGTGATACCATATTAAAGAACATACCATAAGAAAATAAAAGTATCCATACTGGGTCAGACCAAAGATAGTCTAGCCCAGTATCCTATCTTCCAACAGTGGCCAATGCCAGGTGCCGCAGAGGGAATAAACAGAACAGGTAAACATCATGTGATCCATCCCGTTTGCTCATTCCCAGTTTCTGGCAAACAGAGGCTAGAGACACCATCCCTGCCTATCCTGGCTAATAGCCATTGATGAACCCATCCTTCATGAATTTTATCTTGTTCTTTTTTGAACGCTGTGATAGACTTGGCCTTCACAACATTCTCAGGCAAAGAGTTCCACACACTGTGATGTGTGAAGAAATACTTCCTTTTGTTTGTTTTAAACCTGCTGCCTATTAATTTCATTTGGGGACCCCAAATTCTTGTGTTATGGGAAGGAGTAAGTAACACTTCCTCATTAACTTTCTCCACACTAGTCATAATTTTATAGACCTCAATCAAAGCCCCCCCTTAGTCTTTTTTCCAAGCTGAAAAGTCCCAGTCTTATTAATCTCTCCTCATACAGAAGCTGTTCCATAAACCAGACAATTTTTGGGCCCTTTTCTGAACCTTTTCCAATTCTAATATACCTTTTTTAATGTGGGGCACCCACATCTGCTCGCAGTATTCAAGATGTGGGCATACCTTGGATTTATATAGTGGCAATATGATATTTTCTGCTTATTATCTATCCCTTTCTTAATGATTACCATGTTAGCTTTTTGACTGCCGCTGCACATTGAGTGGATGTTTTCAGAGAATTATCCACAATGACTTCAAGATATCTTTCTTGAGTGGTAACAGCTAATTTAGACCTCATCATTTTATATGTATAGTTGGGAGTATGTTTTCCAATGTACATTACTTTGCATTTATCAACACTGATAGCAGTTATCAATCATGGATAACCAAAGAGGCCTTCTTCAGCAGTTTGGGAAATACATTTTTGTCCAGTTGTTAATTCCATTTGGTTTTATGAATGTTATTTCTAATTATAAGCATCTTTTTGGAAGAGATTATCTCTTTTGTAGCAGGAAATATGACAGAGGTCATGGGAAATCTATGCCCAGAAAGCAGAGGCACTGAATGGCTCATCTCTGGTGAGCAACGTGAGTGTTGAGAGCTCCACCTCTAGGAACAGTGACCAGTCACTATCCAGATTTATGACATGCATCTAACGAAGTGAGTATTCACCCACGAAAGCTTATGCTTCAAAACGTCTGTTAGTCTATAAGGTGCCACAGGACTCTTTGGCCTGGTCTACACTACCCCCCCACTTCGGACTAAGGTACGCAAATTCAGCTACGTTAATAACGTAGCTGAATTCGAAGTACCTTAGTCCGAACTTACCGCGGGTCCAGACGCGGCAGGAAGGCTCCCCCGTCGATGCTGCGTACTCCGCTCGCCGAGCTGGAGTACCAGCGTCGACAGCGAGCACTTCCGGGATCGATCCGGGATCGATTTATCGCGTCTTAACCAGACGCGATAAATCGAACTCAGAACATCGATTGCTTACATCCGGACCCTCCGGTAAGTGAAGACGTACCCTTTGGCGCTTTTTACAGATCCAGACTAACACAGCTACACCTCTGATACTATCCAGATCTAGAGGGCTCAGCAGCACATAGGATTCAGAGAATGGATCCAATGTCTACTGTCCAGTTTCCTTTCAGAGAGGGGAAACAGACCAGGATGTTACAGTTGCGTGTAGGTTTCCACCATGATTAATATTTGGAATTACCCCAGTAAAGAAACCTGTAGGGATATTCAATATTCCAAAGCATAGAAAGGGCTTGCTGATTTCTAAAGTCACCTATTAGACACAAGGCTTCTGATGACCATGAAAGATTTGCTGCTACAAGCACAACTGTCATGGTTTGTTTTTTCACCTTCACTTTTTTTGAAACTCCATTACTGATACCAGAAAGCACAGATAGGGTTGAAATTTAGTAACATTATGTAATAACCTAATATATGTAAAAATGTGGAAAGATATACTTCATCTATTCAATGTAAGTACAGGTGTACTCATCCCCTATTCATGAACTCAGCTCCTACAAAATCAAGCACACAACTAGAACCCAACATTTCAACTTTCAAATAAACTTTTGGGAATGGTTACACACATCTTCACAGACGGACACACTCTTATTCAGGTGTGGATGCTCTAGTCAGGGGAATCTAGTAATTTCCCAGTGGGTGCAGGAGAATGACTCACAGACAGTGGGAACCTGAAATGCAAGAAATGGGGCCACCTAGAAGGAAATGTACACTGTTTGGAATTTTGATTTCATCCAGAATGAAGGAGTTGATGTTTTTGAAATGCTGAAAGTGTTTCAATGGGATATTCACCTAATTGTCAAAGAGAGAGATTTTTTCAATGGCAAAAGTAGGGCAGGTAGGTTGAAATTCCAAATATTGGTCATGACTGGCTTGGTTGAAATTGCAGACTATAAGATTCCAGGATTGTGTCATCCTGAAGTGCGTTCAGCCTGAAAATAAAAAAAAAAGGAGTCCTGCAAAAGGTAGAAATAGCAAAGAGTGCGTACAAAAGAACAACACAAGCATGTCAGGACAAAATCAGAAAGACTATAGGACAAAATGAGTTTCACTAGCAAGAGATATAAGAGGCAAGAAGAAGAGGAATTAGAAGTACATTAGGAGAAAAGAAAGATGAAAGAAAGTTTAGGTCCCCCATTTAGCAGGGGAAAAGAGTTAATCACAGATGAAATCAGGAAGGCTAACAAATTAACACAACTACCCACACAGCAACAGAACCACCACACACAATAGCCATGAGAACGCATAGCTCTTCTCCACAGCCCACACCTACAGAAATCAACCCAAATCTCCCAGCACAGCACAACCACCACATAAATCAACACAACGGCAAAACAGTGCAATGAGCATGCACAATAAACCCAAACACACATAGAATCCTCACTGCAGCACAAACCCCTCATATGCCACACACACAAATCAACACATATGTCCCAGTACAACACAATCCACACACAAATCAACAACAAACACTCAGACAACTCAACCAGCATTGACAATAACTGCAAACATGGTTCTGAACCCCAAAATGTCTACTGAGTCCATACGAAATGATGGAAACAGTTCCAAGAATATCTGATAGTTCTTTCTATTTAGAATAGCACCAGGTTCAATTATCATTGACATCCACAGTCAGCTATTGCCCAGTTCTTAACTTCTCAGTCATTTGGGGGCTTTTTAACACACGAGTTTACAAATTACACTCGTGTGACAGCAACTAGAGAAGAAGTCAGCAGGTTGCCTCCAGGGACAGAAGCGACCTGGCTGACAGGGCAGCTAAAGAGCAGGTAACTTTTAGAAAAGGAAGGGCATTAGACAAATTTGAAATGATTAGCTGAAACTTGCAAAAAACTTTGATTAATCCCTAGTGGATAGAAATGAGATGTTACTCTCCTTTTCCTTCCCTGCCCCCCTTCCTCCCTTCTTTCCCTCCCCATCCAATTCCTTTACTTTTCTGTGGTTTCTGGTTTTTTTAATATTTATTCTTCTATTAGTTTGTTTTGAGAGGTAGGACCAATGAAGAGTCATTAAGAAGCTAGTTGAAAGTGGCCCAGATTAACAAGGAGGCAAGCTTCAATGACTCAGAGAGTTCTAAAGCTGCCTTCCTAGGTGCACTCAAATATTTTCATTCTGGTGTCATCTGCAAATTTTACACTTAACATATAAGATAGATGTGTATTAAGGTAGATAGATACTATCTATCTATCTATCTATCTATCTATCTATCTATCTATCTATCTA
>NW_020664584.1:14687974-14731837 GCF_002925995.2 Terrapene triunguis
CTATCTATCTATCTATCTATCTATCTATCTATCTATCTATCTATCTATCTATCTATCTATCATGCCTAAAATCCCTGTATACATTTAAAAGGCAAAAAATCTAAGGAGAGCTTTTCTCAAGGCTTTGTTTACCTCCTTGTTTCTCAGGCTGTAGACGAGGGGGTTAACCAAAGGGATCAGGACTCCATAGAAAACAGAGCACACTTTGTTCAAGTCCCTCAGTGCATCAGAGTCTGACAGCAGATACACAATGATGAGGGTTACATAGAAAATTGTCACCACAATGAGGTGAGAGGAGCAGGTGGAAAAGGCCTTTTGCCTGCCAGTGGGGGATGGGTTTCTTATAATGGTGGTGATGATGTGAACATAAGATGCCAGGGTCAACAAAAATGGAGGAAACGTGAATATGCAGGAATGTATGACAGCCGAAACCTCCAGCCAGTGAGTGTCACTGCAGGACAGTTTTATTATTGGATTAAAATAACAAAAGAAATGGTCAATTTCGTTGGGGCCACAAAATGTTATTTGTGACATAGATATTAAGAAGGCAACAGACGCAAATCCACCTATCCATGACCCGACCGCAAGCTGGAGGCACAACTTGCCATTCATTAGTACTGCATAATGCAATGGTTTGCATATCGCTAAATACCGATCATAAGACATCACAGATAAGAGACAACATTCTGTGCCTGCCAGAGAACAAAAGAAGTATAGTTGCATGATGCAGCCGGTAACAGAAATGGTTCTGTCCCCAGTCAGGAGCCCGGCAAGCACCCTGGGCAGGATGGTGGAAGTGTAGCTGGACTCCAAGCAGGACAAGTTCCCCAGGAAGAAATACATGGGGGTGTGGAGGTGCTGATCAGCCACAACTAGCACAACGAAGAGGATGTTCCCGGCCATGGTCACGATGTAGATCACTAGGAACAGCAGGACGAGAAAAATCTGCAGTTGAGGAAGATCCCCGAATCCCAGGAGGATGAATTCTGTAACAGTTGTTTGATTTCCCTGGCGTTTGTTTGCTGTGGGTTCCATCTAGGGGAAAGAAAACAAATTCTGCCATTCAAAGTCTAGTTTCCACTTCAAAACAGTCATATTTCCATTACGGCTTTTGTCTGCTGGTTGCCATCCCAGTGGTTGAGTCAAGACTCCAGATAGCGGAGGCATGGTGTGTAAAATTTCAAAAGGGCCTAAGTTAATTGTCATTGGAAATGTTACTGCTGTCTAGTATCTCTATAGTTTAACACATCTCACCTTCAGCTTCCTGAACATGTCTGTGTGTTACGTTAGCCACCATAGCTGAGATTATCATTGCAGATTGAAGGAATTCTATGTGATTCCATTCTCTTCATATGAAAACCTCAGATAAACACTGTTGCTGCTCTCATCCCTGTTTTACCCATATTTCACCTGCATAGTCCACCAGATTCCAGTGGAGTGGACAGTAGAATTTGATTGCAGAAACCTGGGTTTTATTCCTGGCTCTTTCTTTCCCTGACCTTGGGCTTACACTTCCTTTCTCTGTGGCACTGTTCATTAGTTGATGATGATTATTTTACCATTTTCTTAATGTAACTTGAAATTTAGATCTCTCTCTCTCTCTCTCTCTCTCTCAAATCATAGAATCATAGGACTAAAAGGGACCTTGAGAGGTCATCTAGTCCAGTCCCCTGCACTCATGGCAGGAATAAGTATTATCTAGACCATCACTGACAGGTGTTTGTCTAACTTGCTCTTAAAAATCTCCAATGATGGAGATTCCACAACCTCCCTAGGCAATTTATTCCAGCGTTTAACTACCCTGACAGGAAGTTTTTTCTAATGTCCAACCTAAACCTCCCTTGCTGCAATTTAAGACCATAGCTTCTTGTCCTATCCTCAGAGGCTAAGAAGAACTAATTTTCTCCCTCCTCCTTGTAATAACCTTTTATGTACTTGAAAACTGTTATCATGTCCCCTTTCAGTCTTCCCTTTTCCAGACTAAACAAACACATTTTTTTCAGTCTTGCTTCATACGTCATGTTTTCTATACCTTTAATCATTTTTGTTGCTTTTCTCTGGACTTTCTCCAATTTGTCCCATCTTCCCCGAAATGTGGAACCCAGAACTGGACACAATACTCCAGTTGAGGCCTAATCAGCATGGAGTGGAGAGGAAGAATTCCTTCTCATGTCTTGTTTACAACACTCCTGCTAATACATCCCAAAATTATGTTCGCTTTTTTTGCAACAGAGTTACACTGTTAACTCATATTTAGCTTGTTGTCCACTATAATTTTATAACCCTTTCTGCAGTCCTTCTTTCTAGGGAGTCATTTCCCATTTTGTATGTGTGCAACTGATTGTTCCTTCCTAAGTGGAGTACTTTGCATTTGTCCTTGTTGAATTTAATCCTATTGACTTCAGACCATTTCTCCAGTTTGTCTACATCATTTGGAATTATATTCCTATCCTCCAAAGCACTTGCAACCCCTCCTGCTTGGTATCATCCACAAACTTTATAAGTGTCCTCTCTATGCCATTATCTAAATCATTGATGAAGATATTGATCAGAACTGGACCCAGAACTGATCCCTGTGGGATCACAATCATTATGCCCTTCCAGCATGACTTGAACCACTGATAACTACACTATGGGAATGGTTTTCCAACCAGTTATGCACCCATGTTATAGTAGCTCCATCTAGATAGCATTTCCCTAGGTTGTTTATGAGAAGGTCATGCGAGACAGTATCAAAAGCCTTATTAAAGTCAAGATATACCACATCTGCCGCTTCCCCACATACAAAAGGCTTGTTATCCTGTCAAAGAAAACTTGCAGATTGGTTTGACACAATTTGTTCTTGACAAATCCATGCTGACTGTTACTTATCATCTTATTATCTTCTAGATGTTTGCAAATAGATTAGTTAATTATTTGCTCCATTATCTTTCCCAGTACAGAAATGAAGCTGACTGGTCTGTAATTCCCCGGCTTGTCCTTATTTCCCTTTTCATACATTGGCACTATATTTGCCATTTTCATCACTCCCATCTTCCATGACTTTTCAAAGGTAATCGCTAATGGCTCAGATATCTCCTCCATGAACTCCTTGAGTATTCTGGGATGCATTTAATCAGGCCCTGGTGACTTGAAGACATCTAATTTGTCTAAGTAATTTTTAACTTGTTCTTTCCCTATTTTAGATACTATCCATCCATCAATTCCCTATTTTAGCATCATTTTCACTGGTATTCACTATGTTAGATGCCCAATCACCACCAACCTTCTTGGAGAAAACCAAAACAAAGAAGTCATTAAGCACCTCTGCCATTTCCACATTTTTTATTATTGTTTCCCTCCCTCATTCATTAAAGGACCAACCTTGTCCTTCATCTTTCTTTTGCTTTTTATGTATTTGTAGAATGTTGTCTTGTAACCCTTTATGTCTCTAGCTAGTTTGATCTTGTTAAGTGCCTTGGCCTTTCTAATTTTGTCCCTACATACTTGTATTATTTGTTTATATTCATCCTTTGTAATTTGACCTAGTTTCCACTTTTTTTTGGACTCTTTTTAATTTTTAGATCATCGAAGATCTCCTTGTTAAGCCAGGGAGGTCTCTTGCCATACTTCCTCTCTCTCCTATGCAGTGAGATAGTTTGCTCTTGTGCCCTTAATAATGTTTCTTTGAAAAACTGCTAACTGTCTTCATTTGTTTTTTCCCCCTTAGACTTTCCACAGGCTCTTACCTACCAACTCCTCGAGTTTGCTAAAGTCTGCCTTCTTGAAATCCATTGTCTATATTTTGCTGTTCTCCCTTCTACCATTCCTTAGAATCATGGCCTCTACCATTTCATGATCACTTTCACCCAAGCTGACTTCCACTTTCAAATTCTCAACCCGTTCCTCCAATACATTCCAAGAACTTGTTGGATAATCTGGGACCTGCTGTGCTATTTTCCCAACAGATGTCTGAGTAGTTGAAGTCCCCCATCACCACCAAGTCCTGTGCGTTGGATGATTTTGTTAGTTGTTAGCTGTTTGAAAAAAGCCTCATGCACCTCTTCTTCCTGATTAGGTTATCTGTAGTAAACCCCTACCATGGCATCACACTTGCTTGTTACCCCTTTTTATCCTTATGCAGAGACTTTTGACAAGTCTGTCTCCTATTTCCATCTCAACCTCACTCCAAGTGTATACATTTTAATATATAAGGAAACATGTCCTCCCTTTTTTGCCCTGCCTATCCATCCTGAGCAAGCTGTACACTTTTATACCAATATTCCACTCATGCGTATTATCCCACCAAGTCTCTGTGATGCCAGCATTTTGTGTTCTTCCTGCTTATTCCCCCTACTTCTTGCATTAATATACAGATATCAAAGATACTGATTTGATCCCCCCCAGTGCTCTCCCTTATCCCTGCTAGAACAGCCCATGCTCCCCCCCAATTCCGACCCTTCTCCCAGTTCTCCAAATCTTCACAAAAGGGTAATCAGATAGCATGTTCATTTCTCACAAGCATACACAACTCTCTTTTTGAGAGCTGTCCAACAACTAACATTTATTGGTATTATTTTCAAAAGTGGGTGCCAGAGCATGACTCACATATAGTGGGAATATGAAATGCAGAACATGGGGCCACCGGGAAAATAATAAACACATCTGAGAATTTTGACCAAATGCAGAATGCAGAAGCTGAAGATTTTGAAATGCTGAAAGGTATTTCAATGGGCCATATTTATCAAATAGCCATAGAGAGAAATTTAAATGGGAAAAATGGGGCAGTTTGGTTGAAATTCCAAACATTGCCCATGACTGACTTGGTGAAAATCTCTATAATAAGATTCCAGGATGGTGACTCTATGTGTCATTCTGAAGCATATTAAGCCAGAGAAACCAAAAGGAATCCTGTAAAAGGTGGAAATATGGACAAATAGCTGAAGACGAGTATTAAAGAAAACCACAAGCACATAGGAAGAAAATCAGAAAGACTAAGGCACAAAATGAGCTACACTTAGCAATAGGCATAACACCCATAAGAGTAAATATAAGTACATTAGCTGGGAAGGTGGAAAGTAGATGACATCAAGAAGGCTGACAAATCAACACAACAACTCTCACAATAAAACAACTATGTCACACAATAACCACAAACACACATAGCCTCTCACTGCAGCACACACCCACCCAGATCAACTAAAATCTGCCAGCACAACAGAACCCCCACAGAAATCATCACAACCACTCATACTGCAACTCAACTAGCATACACAATCACATATAATCCCTAACTGGAACACAAATCCCTTATTTACCACACAAAAAATCAGCCCAAATGTCCCAGTACAACACAATCAATACAGAAATCAACACAACCAAATAGAAAACTGAGCCATTACACACAATAACCCCAAACATTGCTCTGAACACTAGACTGTTTATTGAGTCTGTATCACATGATGGAAATAGCTACAAGAATGGTTCAGAGCTCTGTCTATTTAGCAAGTCCCCAGGTTCCATTATCCCTGGGATTCACGGTCTATCGTTGGACAGTTTTTAAGTTCTCAGCGATTTTGGGACTTTTTAACACACATGAGATTCCAAATTACTCTTGTATGACAGCAGAGGTTT
The DNA here is from genome assembly GCF_002925995.2 of Terrapene triunguis. Taxonomy (NCBI): domain Eukaryota; kingdom Metazoa; phylum Chordata; order Testudines; family Emydidae; genus Terrapene; species Terrapene triunguis. Next base: position 14,693,588 of record NW_020664584.1, read on the forward strand.
TAAGCTTCTAGGGAAGGGCTAAGCTGATTGCCTCCAGGGATAGAAGCCTGCCACAATGACCTGGCTGAGAGTGCAACTAAAGAGCAGATAACATTTGGAAGAAGAAGGTCCTCAGACAAATTTGGAAGAAATAGCTCTAACTTTTAAAACCCTTTGATTAATCACTAATGGATGGAAACTGACCTGTCACTCTCCTTTCCCTTCCGTGCCTGCCTACCTCCCTCTTTTTCCCTCCCATCCAAATCCTTTAGCTTTTTGTTCTTTTTTCTCTTCTTTCCATTTTCCCAATAGCTTTGTGTTGGAAATAAATAAAATATAAATAAATCAATAAATATAGAAAAATGTGCTCACTTAAAAGTTCATTAAAATAACTGGGTTAACATGAAAAATAAAACAAAGATTTAAACATTTTAAGGAGTTAATTGTGAAAGAATTGCTCTCTCACTTACCCCAGTATAAATCAGGAATAACTGCACTGAAGAGAGATGCACTGCTAGAAAACTGGGGTAAGTGAGAGGAGAATGACACCAAAAGAGAGGTGTCCTCCTCCTCCTCCTCCTCCTCTTCTTCTTCTATTGTTTAATGTTCCTATATAAATTCCTGCCTAATGCACCTGCCCAGACACAGATTATCACTTTCACAGCACCATTCCCCATGTGCCATGTTGCAATCACCTCTATATGCTTTGGTGGTCACATGGGAATTGTTCCCAAAGATAATCTACTGTGGTGTTGCTAGGCAACCTGAGCCACCCTTAGTAACAAAGAGCGAAGAGGTCAGCCTTCCTGAACAACACAAAGTTTTCTCCTATGTCCGATAGAGCGATGGGTTTAGAATGGACAGCTTCAATCTATGGGGGCTGGAAAAGCTGAGACCAAGTTGACTGGTTATCAGACAAAGCAGCAGAGAGGGCCGATATGATCGTGGTTCCTAAGGCATTGAATTGCAGTGACTGTGCTGTAGAGTGGTGCCATAGTGCTGTAAGGTGATGTGGACATGGCAATGCAGCATCAGAGTGCAAATGTTGACAAAGGGAAGTCAGCCTGGGGCATCATGATTATAAAAGATGCTCCATCACTCTTATTTCCCCTTTGGGAGCACATTCATTCCTCCTGAATCTCCAATGTCTTTGATGGAGTTAGACCTTCATTATCTCTTTCCTATTCTTTCTTTCCTTCAACATTTCAGGCTCTCCCTCATTCTTCCTGCATGTGGCAGAGAAGGTAAATGTTTCTTCTCTCTCTTCCTTCTTCTGAATGCTGCTGAGTATCCTCTTTCCCTCTTCATCTCCAAGTCCTTCCTGGGGAGCAATGCTACTACCATAATGAATGAATAGTTTAAACCATTTTGTGCCATGAGGAAGAACAAGACCGTGGGTGGGATCTGGGTGGAGCTGTTGTGTTTCTTCAGCACACTCTGAACTTTCTCATCTATCACATTCAATAACAGGGATTGCTTTTCTTTGCCATCCATCCATCATTCTTCCTTAATTTTACCACAGCCTGGAAAGAGCCTCTGTAATATGTGCTCTCCATGACAGCCACATACTGCAACCCCCAAATTCTTGGAAAAGCCAGTGCAACACAAAGAGGGACTCACTGAATTCTTACTTGGGCAAACTTCTGGTGAAGTTAATTGAGCAACTCACATGAGTCACAATGAGGCCCAAGGATTTACAGATGATTGAATTTTGACTCTATGCCCTAACCCACTCTCCCTGAAACTTAACATACAAAGATGTATAGCACTGGTTTGACATCTATCAGCTCTAGAAAATTGTCCCATAGCTGAGTGCAATTGGCATTTCTGTGCATGCTGCAACCATGCTGGCTTCCATCTTTCCTGTTTGGTGGATCAGTAAGACAGCTTTGATAATGTGGTGTCATAGTGTAAATATACCCAATTTATAATAGATAGATAGACAGATAGATAGATAGATAGTATCTATCTAGGCCCATACACATGTTGCTTAGGGTATGTCTACACTACGAGAGTAGTTCGATTTTACTTAAATCGAATATGTGGAATCGATATTACAAAGTCGAACGTGTGTGTCCACACTAAGGACAGTAATTCGACTTTGTGAGTCCACACTAATGGGGCAAGCATCGACATTGGAAGCGGTGCACTGTGGGCAGCTATCCCACAGTTCCCGCAGTCCCCACTGCCCATTGGAATTCTGGGTCGAGCCCCCAATGCCTTCTGGGGAAAAAAATGTGTCGAGGGTGGTTTTGGGTAACTGTCATCATCCAACCGTCACTCCCGCCCTCCCTCCCTGAAAGCGCCGGCGGGAAATCAGTTCACGCACTTTTCTGGTCAGTGACAGTGCGGATGCCACAGCACTGCGAGCATGGAGCCCGCTGCGACCATCGCTGCAGTTATGGCCGTTGTCAACACCTCGCAACTTATCATCCACCTTTCCCAGAGGCAGATGCTGAGAAATCGGGCGAGGAGGCTACAGCAGCGCGGTGAGGACCTGAAGTCTGAGAGTGGCACAGACCTGTCACAAAGCACGGGACCCCGCGCCGAGGACATCATGGTGGCAATGGGTCGTGTTGATGTTGTGGAACGGTGATTCTGGGCCCGGGAAACAAGCACGGACTGGTGGGACCGCATAGTGCTGCAGGTCTGGGATGAATCACAGTGGCTGCGAAACTTTTGCATGCGGAAGGGAACTTTCCTTGAACTTTGTGAGTTGCTGTCCCCTGCCCTGAAGTGCAAGGACACCCAGATGCGAGCAGCCCTGACTGTCCAGAAGCGAGTGGCCATAGCCCTCTGGAAGCTTGCAACGCCGGACAGCTACCGGTCAGTCGCGAACCACTTTGGCGTGGGCAAATCTACCGTGGGGGTTGTTGTGATGCAAGTAGCCAACGCAATCGTTGAGGTACTGCTCTCAAAGGTAGTGACCCTGAGAAACGTGGAGGTCATCATAGATGGCTTCGCCGCGATGGGATTCCCAAACTGCGGTGGGGCTATAGATGGAACTCACATCCCTATCCTGGGACCGGACCACCAGGCCAGCCAGTACATTAACAGAAAGGGCTACTTTTCAATGGTGCTGCAAGCACTGGTGGACCATAGGGGGTGTTTTACAAACATCAACGTCGGATGGCCGGGCAAGGTTCATGACGCTCGTGTTTTCAGGAACTCTGGTCTGTTTAGACGGCTGCAGGAAGGTATTTACTTCCCGGACCACAAAATAACTCTTGGGGATGTGGAGATGCCTATAGTCATCCTCGGGGACCCAGCCTACCCGCTAATGCCCTGGCTCATGAAGCCCTATACAGGCGCCCTGGACACTGAAAAAGAACTCTTCAACTACCGGCTGAGCAAGTGCAGAATGGTGGTGGAGTGTGCTTTTGGACGTCTCAAGGGGAGATGGAGAACCTTACTGACTCGCTGTGATCTCAGCGAAACCAATATCTCCATTGTTATTGCAGCTTGCTGTGTGCTCCACAATCTGTGTGAGAGCAAGGGGGAGACCTTTATGGCGGGGTGGGAGGTTGAGGCAAATAACCTGGCTGCTGATTACGCCCAGCCAGACAGCCGGGCGATTGGAAGAGCCCAGCGGGACGCGTTGTACATCCGGGAGGCTTTGAAAGCTAGGTTCCTGAGTGAGCAGGGTAACCTGTGACTATTAAGTTTGTTTACAGAGAAGCTGAACCTGCCCCCGTTTCTTTACCCAGTAAATGTTCACTATCCTCTCCAGTTACATACCCCGTTCACCCCGTTCCCCCCCTTCCAACACACGTTTAAAAATAAAATCACTTGAATTTTGTTAATGAACACCGTTTTCTTTATTACTGTTTTCTCGGTAAAGTGTTGAACCTGGGACGCAGACTGTGGTGGGGAGCGGGTGTAGTGTAGTGATGCAAAGGACGCTTCTAAACTCCAGGAATGACAGGCTCCGCAGTGGTGGACTGGTTGTTTCAACAGAGCCTGCCACCCCTCCTGTTCGGGATTCTGTGTGTGGGGGCTATGTGACTTTGTGGCAGGGGGAGGACGGTTACAGATCCCCTGCTGCATGGCTCTGTGATCCAGGATAAGGACCGCTGCATAAGATCTCTAACCGCCCTCCCCCGCCACAAAGTCACATATCCCCCCCCCACACACACACACACACAGAACATGAAAACCACCTCCCAGACTGACCAGGGTAACTAGTGACAGCAATGTGTGTGTGCCCTGCTGCTGAACCTGCCCCCGCCTCTGTACCCTGGTAAAGGTGACTGTCCTGTCCAATTACCAACCCCCTTCCCCCCCTTCAGACAGACTCTCCTCTAAATGAACATGATGGAAACAGTAATTAACAGAAACATATTTTTTATTAGCAACTACACATGAAACTGGGGGATGAAACTGGGACGGGGGCTTGGGTGAGGCGGGAAGGAAAGGACTTATCAAATTTTGGGGAATGAGAGCCTTCTGGTACTTGAGCAGTCTGCAGGGGTGCAGTGAGAGTTTTCACGGACTCTGCCGCCCCTCCTTCTTGGGACTTTGGGTGAGGGGGGTATGGGACTTTGTGGCGGAGGAGGGCGGTTAGAGATAGACTGCAGCGGGGCTCTGTCCTCCTGCCTCCGGTCCTGCAGAACATCCACAAGGCGCCGGAGCGTGTCCGTTTGCTCCCTCATTAGTCCAAGCAGCGTTTGAGTCACCTGCTGGTCTTCCTGCCGCCACCTCTCCTCCCGTTCCATGTGTGATCGGTGCATTTGGGACAAGTTCTCCCTCCACTGGGTCTGCTGGGCTGCCTGGGCTCGGGAGCAGCCCATAAGTTCCGAGAACATGTCCTCCCGTGTCCTCTGCTTCCTACGCCTAATCTGCGCTAGCCTCTGGGAGTGTGATGCCAGGCTAGGTCGGGAGACAGTCGCAGCTGTGGGATGGGAAAAAGGGAGTGAATTCCTCAGAAAGATAAATTTAGTTGTGAACAAAGAACATAGTCTTTCTCTGTGAACAAGACCATGCACAGCACCTATCACATGCGCACTCAGGACAAGGTCGAATTTTTGGCCTTCACATTCAGTGCCTGGGGCCTTGCAGTGCAGATCAGAGAAGCGGGGCAAGACAGTGGAATTTGTGTAGCAGGCCGACATGGTAAGCCGTAGACTTGTGGCTGCTTAAAACTTTAATAATAGCACTGGCCTCCTTTCACGTTCAAAGCAATGCCAGTCCCTGCTGCCAGCAATCCGGCAAGCATGAACTCTGCCCCTGTCCCACCCCCTCGCGGCTGTCCCAGGGAAAGATCCCTGTATGCTGCCCCTCTCCCACCTCCACCGCGTGGCTGTAAACCGCCGGTTACAGTTCTGTAAAGGAACAGGCAAGCAGTCCCAATACTAACATTCCCCTACCTAATTCAAAGCAGGTCACCATGAGCGACATCACTCTGATGAGGATTTCAGAGACAGAGAAAGAAAGGATGCTTCGGGAAAGCATGCAAAGACCAGGGCCGTATGCCGCCATGCTGTGCAAGGCAATGATCCCGGAGTACTTGCTTGTCTCCTGGCGCGGAAACGTTTCGTACCACGGAGGACCCAATAAGGCCGCTCTCCCCAGGAACCTGACGCAAAGGCTTTCCAATTACCTCCAGGAGAGCTTCGTGGAGATGTCCCAGGAGGATTTCTGCTCTATCCCCGGACATATAGACCGGATTCTACTGTAGCTGCACTGGCAGGGACTAAACAGTAGAGCGCCTAGGGCAAAACAATCATGCTAAACCGGACATTGTTAGATTTTTTTTCAGTAGTTGCACTGTCAAGGACTGAAACGTTAAGCGCCTAGGGCAAACTGATCATGAAAAACCCATTGTTAATATTGTTAATATTCCTGTTCTGTTAAAAATAAATGTTTACATGTTTAAAACACTTACTGACTGATCCTTCCCCTGATTCTGTGTCCGGGTTAACGCCTGGGGACGGTTGGTAGGGGATCTCTGTAAGGGTGATGAAGAGATCCTGGCTGTCGGGGAAATCAGCGTTGTACGCGCTGTCGACTGCCTCGTCCTCCTCATCTCCTTCCTCATCTTCCCCGTCCGCTAACATGTCCGAGGAACCGGCTGTCGACAATATCCCATCCTCAGAGTCCACGGTCAGTGGTGGGGTAGTGGTGGCGGCCGCACCTAGGATGGAATGCAGTGCCTCGTAGAAACGGGATGTCTGGGACTGGGATCCGGAGCGTCCGTTTGCCTCTTTGGTCTTCTGGTAGCCTTGTCTCAGCTCCTTGATTTTCACACGGCACTGCGTTGCATCCCGGCTGTATCCTCTCTCTGCCATGGCTTTAGAGATCTTCTCGTAGATCTTTGCATTCCGTCTTTTCGATCGCAGCTCGGAAAGCACGGACTCATCGCCCCACACAGCGATCAGATCCAAGACTTCCCGATGAGTCCATGCTGGGACCCTCTTTCTATTCTGAGATTGCATGGCCATCTCTGCTGGAGAGCTCTGCATCGTTGCCAGTGCTGCTGAGCTCGCCACAATGTCCAAACAGGAAATGAGATTCAAACTGCCCAGACAGGAAAAGGAATTCAAATTTTCCCGGGGCTTTTCCTGTGTGGCTGGTCAGAGCATCCGAGCTCGGACTGCTGTCCAGAGCGTCAACACAGTGGTGCACTGTGGGATAGCTCCCGGAGCTATTACCGTCGATTTCCATCCACACCTAGCCTAATTCGACATGGCCATGTCGAATTTAGCGCTACTCCCCTCGTTGGGGAGGAGTACAGAAGTCGAATTTAAGAGAGCTCTATGTCAAACTAAATAGCTTCGTGGTGTGGACGGGTGCAGAGTTAATTCGATGTAACAGTGCTAAATTCGACATAAACTCCTAGTGTAGACCAGGCCTTATATGCTAATTGTTACAACATTTGCAGATGACACCAACCTGAAAAGGGTTGCATGCCCCTGGGAAGACAGGTTTAGAATTCCATGAGTCATTGGAGCTTGCTTTGCCACTCTGGCCAGTTTTGATCTTGGTCAGTTTCAACTAGCTTCTGAATAAAGAACAGGAGTACTTGTGGCACCTTAGAGACTAACAAATTTATTAGAGCATAAGCTTCTGAATGACTCCTTATTCCACCCAGAGAGGAAGTGACACACACACCTATGTCTCTTAGGCTGCCCTGAGAGCAAATTTAAACCCTTTTTCCATGACTAGGTCATAGGGTTTCCAACTGTCTAATCCCACGAACCCAAACACCCTTGCTCCAACCCCAGCCCCGCTCCTCCCGAAGCCCCACCCCTGCCCCGCCCCTTCTCTGAGGTCTTGCCATCTGTTCACTCCATTCCCCATCCCTCCATCGCGCGCTTTCTCCCACCCTCACTCACTGAGGGTGGGGCAAGGGGTTGCGGTGCGGGAGCGGGTCTGGGGTGTGGGCTCTGGAAGGGAGTTTGGGTGTGGGTTCTGAGCTGGGGTAGGAGTTGGGGTGCGGGGTCTGGGAGGGAATTTGAGTGTGGGTGGGGGCTCAGGGATGGGGCAGGGGGTTGTGGTGCTTGCAGGAGGGGATATGGGCTCTGGCCAGGCGGAGCTTACCTCGAGTGACTCCCAGGAAGCAGCCAATGGGAGCTATGGAGTTGGCACTTGGGGCAGAGGCAGCATGCAGAGACCCCCTGACTAACTCTGTAGCTAACATCTGGACGTGCTACTTGCTTCCAGGAGCCACGCGGAGCCAGGGCACTTAGGGAGCCTGCCTTAGCCCTGCTGGGCCACCGGACTTTTAGTGGTATAACATCTCCTGGATTGGATTCAGTAGCCTCTTTCAGAACGAGCTCGATTCTGGGAGACTCCCGGTCAATCCAGGAGGGTTGGCAACCCTACTGAGTTGTCTTGAAACTTATAGAGGAAAGTAAGGCACACATAGGCCTCATAAAAATATTACAAAAATTTCCACTTTGTCACAGGCATATTATTGTGAGTATTATGTGCAAGTCATGAGTGGGAATTGTTCTGCTCTGGCACTGGTGACGATGCAGATGGAGTATTGTGTCCAGATTTGGGCACCACACTTTAAGGAAGAAGTGGACAATTTTGGCAGTGGTGGGTGGGATGGATCAGGGAATGGTAAACTTGCAGACCCAATGACTTGTCCAGCAGCAAATTTCTGCTGCCAGGGAGAAAGGGGGAGCAGAGACGAGGAAACTGTGTCTTCCTGAATCAGAAACCCTTCCCTTGGCTGGTCCAGGGGCAGTGTAGCAGAGAATTACCACCCCTCTGATGAGGCACAGAAGCTTGGTAGCATGTACCCATGGAAGCTTTAATAATACTGATGGATGCCAAGTCATCAATGAGAACTCTTGGCCTACCTGTGAGATAATAGAACTGCTTAAGGAAATTACCAGGAGAGAAAGCATGAAGATTGGTTGAGTTACCTCTGATGTCACCATGGCCCCACTTAAGAGTGACCCTGGGCTACAGACTTTGTCATATGCACCATCTGTTCGAAAACTATTATTTAATCACAACCTTTCTTAACAATTTAGCTTCATTAAAACAAAATGCCTTCAAATGTAAACTATACAGTATTTAAAATGTGTTCTAATTGAAGTGTATTCTTTCCCACTTTTAAGATCACTCAGGACAAACAGGGAGCAAGGACAAATGTTAACTTTCTGAAAGAGCACATTTTAAATTATTTCATTAGCATGAGCTAATTATCATATTTATTTGAAAGTCATCCACACACCAGGAATAAGTACTATACGTTCAAGGAGGATACACTGTATGCTTCAGAGATGGGAGTGGAAATGGGGGTGCAGTGAATGTCTTAAGATTTGGAATACTAATTTTTTTCCAACATATATCACATAGCCAAAGTAAAAAACTGCCAGGCTCTGCCCTTGGACGCAGGAAGTCCTGATCCTGCTAGTCTTGCGTTCCACTGGCACAGTAACATGAACTTGGGCTACACACATGAGCCAGAGTTTGCAGGTTCATATATCTATGATTGCCCATTAAATATATATTATTAGCTTGAAATGCAGGTATTCCTGTAAATGACAAAAAATCTAAGTACAGCTTTTCTCAAGGCTTCCTTTACCTCCATGTTTCTCAGGCTGTAGATGAGGGGGTTAACCAAAGGGGTCAGGACTCCATAGAAAACAGAGCACACTTTGTTCAGGTCCCTCAGTGCATCAGAATCCGATAGCAGATACACAATGATGAGGGTTCCATAGAAAATTGTCACCACAATGAGATGAGAGGAGCAGGTGGAAAAGGCCTTTTGCCTGCCGGTGGTGGACGGGATTCTCAGGATGGTGGAGACAATGTGAACATAAGATGCCAGGGTCAATATAAATGGAGGAAATGTGAATATGGATGCATGTATGACAGCTGAAATTTCCAGCCAATGAGTGTCACTGCAGGACATTTTCATTATTGGGCTTAAATCACAAAAGAAATGATCAATTTCATTGGGGCCACAGAATGTTAATTGTGACAACATAAATATTAAGATGGCAACAGACGTAAAACCACCTATCCATGACCCAACCACTAATTGGAAGCAGAACTTGCCATTCATTAGTGCTGCATAATGCAGAGGTTTGCATATCGCTAAATACCGATCATAGGACATCAGAGATAAGAGAGAACATTCTGTGGTTGCCAGAGAACCAAAGAAATATAATTGTGTGATGCAGACAGAAACAGAAATGGTTCTGTCCCCAGTCAGGAGACTGTCCAACATCATGGGCAGGATGGCTGAAGTGTAGCAGGTCTCCAAGCAGGACAAGTTCCCCAGGAAGAAGTACATGGGGGTGTGAAGGTGCTGATCAGTCACAACTAGCACAATGATAAGAATGTTCCCAGCCATCGTTGCAAGGTAGATCACTAAGAACATCAGGAAGAGAACACCATGCAGTCCAGGGAGAACCCCAAATCCCAGAAGGATGAATTCTGCGACGGTTGTTTGATTTCCCTGAAATCTGTTTTCTGTGGATTTCATCTAGGGTAAATAAAACAAATTCTGCAATTGATCATCTAACTTCCATTTCAAAACAATCAACATTTTAATTTCAGCTTCCCCCTGCAGATTGCCATCCCAATGGTGGACTCAAGACTCTGTAGGGCGGATGCATTCTAGGTAAATTTTTTTGAAAAGAGCCTATGTTAATTCATTTTGGAAACATTGCTACTGTCTGGAATCTCTTTGGTAGAACACATCTAACCTTTTGTTTCTTGAACATGCTTGTGTATTACTTTAGCCACAGTGTCTGAGATTAATATTGGAGGCTAAGGGAATTAAATATCATCCCATTAATTTCATAAGAAAATGCTAGAAGAAACATTGTTGCTGGGCTCATACCCCATTTGCACACGTTTCCACTATAGAGTGCAGCAGTGCAATGGACTCTAGATTTTTGATTCCAGAAACCTGAGTTTCATTCCTGCCTCTCCACTCCTTGCCTCTGGGTTTGTCACTGTCTGTCTCTGTGCTTCAGTGTGATACCGCTTTCCATTTTCTTAATGTGACTTGAGATTTAGGAAACAAGTAGTCTCTGCATATGCTCACGTGCTCTTGTGTAAAATGGAGACCATAATACTTAATCCACTTGACAAAGTTAATGTTAATAAGTGCTATATAATCTTTAGGTATTATCATACAGTAATGAGACCGATGCAATCTTCGAAGAGAAACCAAACATGGACCACAGTCACATCAAATTTTTCTATTTGCTGCTCAGTTTCTGCAGAAATGGTATCAGTCGTTTGTTTACCAATACATATTTTAGACATTTTCTTTTCTCATTCATATTACAAAGATATATCTCCCAAATCTCTCCTAAAGGTAATCAGATAGTATGTTTATTTCTCTGCAAGGATAGACACAATCCTTTTTGAGATCTGTTCAGTGCCAATCACTTATGGATAAAATTTTCAAATATGCCCAAGGCCAAATTTGGAAAACTATCCATGCATCCAAACCTGCAGATAGTGCCCTCAGTGCCTTTAAAAATCTGCCCTTGAGATACCATATTAAAGAACATACCATAAGAACATAAGAACGTAAGAAGGCCATACTGGGTCAGACCAAAGGTCCCTCTAGCCCAGTATCCTGTCTTCCAACAGGGGCCAATGCCAGGTGCCCCAGGGGGAATGAACAGAACAGGTAATCATCAAGTGATCCATCCCCTGCCATCCATTCCGAGCTTCTGACAAACAGAGGCTAGGGACACCATCCCTTCCCATACTGGTTAATAGCCATTGATGGACCTATCCTTCATGAATGTATCTAGCTCTTTTTTGAACCCTGTGATAGTCTTAGCCTTCACAACATGCTCTGTCAAAGAATTCCACAGGTTGACTGTGTGATGTGTGAAAAAAATAATTACTTTTGTTTATTTTAAACCTGCTGCCTATTAATTTCATTTGGGGACCCCTAGTTCTTGTGTTATGAGGAGTAAATAATACTTCCTTATTTACTTTCTCCATACCATTCATGATTTTATAGACCTCAGTCATATCCCCCCTTAGTCGTCTCTTTTCCAAGCTGAAAAGTTCCAGTCTTATTAATATCTCGTCATAAGGAAGCTGTTCCATACCCCTAATCATTTGTGTTGCCCTTTTCTGAACCTTTTCCAATTCCAATATATCTTTTTTGAGATGGGGCGACCACATCTGCTTGCAGTATTCAAGCTGTGGGCATACCATGGGTTTATATAGAGGCAATATAATATTTTCTGCCTTTTTATCTATCACTTTCTTAATGATTCCCAACATTATATTTGCTTTTTTCACTGCCACTGCACATTGAGTGTATGTTTTCAGGGAACTATCCACAATTACTCCAAGGTATCTTTCTTGAGTGGTAACAGCTAATTTATACCCCATCATTTTATATGTATAGTTGGAATTATGTTTTCCAATGTGCATTACCTTGCATTTATCAACCATGGATAGCTAGAGAGGCTGCTTCAGCAGTTTGGGGAATACATTTTGGTCCAGTTGTTAATTCCATTTGGTTTTATGAAAGTTATTTCTAATTGTAACCATCTTTCTGGAAGAGATTATCTCTTTTGTAGCAGGAAACATGCCAGAGGTCATGGGTAATCTATGCCCAGAAAACAGAGAAAGTGAATGGCTCATCTCTGGTGAACAACGTGAGTGTTGAGAGCTCCACCTGTAGGAACAGTGACCAGTCACTATCCAGATCTAGAGGGCTCAGCAGCACATAGGATTCAGAGAATGGATCCAATGACTACTGTCCAGTGTCCTTTCAGAGAGGGGAAACAGACTATGATGTTACAGTTGCGTGTAGGTTTTCACCATGATTAATATTTGGAATTACCCCAGTAAAGAAACCTGTAGGGATATTCAATATTCCAAAGCATAGAAAGGACTTGCTGATTTCTAAAGTCACCTATTAGACACAAGGCTTCTGATGACCATGAAAGATTTGCTGCTACAAGCACAACTGTCATGGTTTGTTATTTCACCCTCACTTTTTTTGAAACTCCATTACTGATACCAGAAAGCACAGATAGGGTTGAAATTTGGTAAATGATGTAATAACCTAATATATGTGAAAATGTGGAAAGATGTTCTTCATCTATTCAATTTAAGTACAGATGTAATCTGGCACACCATTAGTGCTCATTCTCTATTCATGAACTTAGCTCCTACAAAATCAAACACACAACTAGAACCCAACATTTCAACTTTCAAATAAACATTTGGGAATGGTTACATACATCTTCACAGACAATCACACTCTTATTCAGGTGTGGATGCTCTAGTCAGGGGAATCTAGTAATTCCCCAGTGAGTGAAGGAGAATGACTCACAGACCGTGGGAAATGAAATGCAAGAAATAGGGCCACCTAGAAGGAAATTTACACTGTTTGGAATTTTGACTTCATGCAGAATGAAAGGGTTGATGTTTTTGAAATGCTGAAAGTGTTTCAATGGGACTTATTCATCTAATTGTCAAAAAGAAAGATTATTTTCAATGGCAAAAGTAGGGCAGGTAGGTTGAAATTCCAAATGTTGGTCATGACTGGCTTGGTTGAAATTGCAGACTATATCATACAATTCCAGGATTGTGACTCTATGTGTCATCCTGAAGTGTATTCAGCCTGAACATCAAAAAAAGGAGTCCTACAAAAGGTGCAAACATGGACAAATAGCTAAGGATGAGTACAGAAGAACACCACAAAATCAGAAAGACTGTAGGACAAAATGAGTTTCACTAGCAAGAGATAAAGGCAAGAAGAAGAGGAATTAGAAGTACATTAGGAGAAAAGAAAGATGAAGGAAAGCGTAGGTCCCCCATTTATCATGGAAAAAGAGTTAATCACAGATGAAATCAAGAAGGCTGACAAATTAACACAACTAGCCACACAACAACAGAACCACGACACACAATAGCCACAAGTGCACATAGCCCTCCTTCACAGCCCACACCCACACAAATCAACCCAAATCTCCCAGCACAACACAACCACCACACAAATCAACACAACCACCCGCAAAACAGTGCAATGAGCACACACAATAAACCTGAACACACATAGAACCCACACTGCAGTACAAACCCCTCATATGTCACCCGCACAAATCAACACTTATGTCCCAATACAACACAACCCACACACAAATCAATGACAAGCACTCAAACAACTCAACCAGCATGCACAATAACCACAAACATGATTCTGAAGCCCAGAATGTCTACTGAGTCCATACGAAATGATGGAAACAGTTCCCAGAATAGCTGATAGCTCTTTCTATTTAGAATAGCACCAGGTTCAATTATCATTGACATTCACAGTCAGCTACTTCCCAGTTCTTAAGTTCTCAGTCATTTGGGGGCTTTTTAACACACGAGTGTACAAATTACACTCGTGTGACAGCAACTAGAGCAGGTAATGTTTAGAAAAGGAAGGGCCTAAGACAAATTTGAAATGATTAGCTCTAACTTGCAAAAAAACACTTTTATTAATCCCTAGTGGATAGAAACTAGATGTTACTCTCCTTTTCCTTCCCCGCCCTGTTCCTCCCTTTTCCCCCTTCACATCCAATTCCTTTACCTTTCTGTGGTTTCTGTTTATTATTATTATTTTTATTATTATTATTATTATTTATTTATTATATTAGTTTGTTTTGAAGGGAGGAACCAATAAAAAATAAATAAATAAAATATGTGCACATTTAAAATTGCAATACTGTAGATTAGTTATCCTTTAAAATAAAATGAAGATTTAAGCATTTTAAGGAGTCAATTAGGAAACAATTCTGCTTTCACTTACCCCTGTATAAGTCAGGAATAACTGAACTGAAGTCAATAGACATGGACAGCTATAAAACTGGGCTAAATGAGAGGAGAATGACACCAAAAGGAGGTCTCTTCTTCTTCCTCAATATTTCAATGTAATGCACCTGCACCGGCACAGAGTATCACTTTCACAGTATGATTCCTGGTGTGCTGTGTTGCAATCACCTTTATATATTTTGTTGACCATGTGGGAATTTCCCCCAAATAGACTCTGCTGTGATGTTGCCTGGCAACCAAGTAATAAATGGCAGAGAAGTCAATCTTCCAGAACGACACAAAGTTTTCTGCTCCATTTGATACAGGGATGGGATTTAGAACAGAGACCTTCAATCCATGGACCTGGAAGAGATGAGGAGGAGTCAATTGGTCATCCAAGAAAGCAGCAGAGAGGCACATGAATGTGGTTCCCTAGCCAGTGCTTTGCAGTGACTGTGCTGTAGAATGGAGCTGTGTAGCTGCTACATGATATGGACATGCTGATACAGCATCAGAATCCAGATGTTGTCAAAGGGCAGCCAGCCTGGGGGATCATGGTTATAGGTCACCCTCCATCAGCCTCATTTCACTCTAGGGAGACTATCATTCCTGCTGTATCTCCAATGTCTTTGATGGAGTTAGTCCATCATTGCCTCTTACCTATTACTTCTTTTCTTCAACATTTCAGGCTCTCCTTCAGTCTTCCTGCATGTGGGAGAGGAGGCAGATTTTTCCTCTCTCTTCTTCCTCCTGAATGCTGTCTTCTTTCTGACTTCATCTCCCAGCCCTTCCTGTGCTACGATCCGATATCCACGGTGCATGAATATTTTGAACCGCTCTGTACACTGTGGCAGGCAGGAAAAGCACAGTCCCTGGGTGGGATCTGGATGCAGTTGTATTGTTTCTTCAGCACCCCCTGTCCTTCCCTGTGTATCACACTCAATAACAGGGATTGCTCCTCTTTACCAGCCACACATTACTCTGCCTCCATTCTGCCATCACCTGGAAACAGCTTCTCAACCTGTGCTCTCCCTGACAGCCATGGATGGCAGCCCCCAAATCCTTCTAGAAGTTAATGCCTGTGGCAGAGCCAGGGGTTGAGCAGTGAGCACCCCCCAGCACATTGGAAAGTTGGTACCTGTAGCTCCAGCCACGGAGTCGGTGCCTATACAAGGATCCGCATATTACCTTCTGAAGAGCCGCATGTGGCTCCGGAGCCAAAGGATGGCCACCCCTGTGTTAGAGGCTACGATCATACACTCTTGTGGCTTGCGTACTCAAGGGAAGGGCTTGTCAAAAAAATTCCATACACATTATTTTTGGATGGAATTTATTTTTTGACTAAAATATTTTCATGCAGTGTCCGTATTTTTGAAAAAATAAAACGTCATCAGAAAATAACATAAAAAATCAGTTTTTAGCATATTTCAGATTAAATTTTTGATTTCCAGAAGTTTTATTGAACACCTGAACATTTTCAGTTTTCAAGCATTCAACCAAAAGTTTTGACACCTACTTTTTATTTTCATTTTTATTGAAATTATACATAAAGAAACAGTTTTCTGACTGGCTGTACTCAAGAGTGTAGATACATAATGAAACATGCCTCTAATACACGTCATGGACTCCTCCGTAGCCTGCCCTATCTTGCCACCTCACAACACTGGAAACACACTAGATAGCTAGAGGAAAAGGCCCACAAAGATTTGCCAATGAGAAAAGAGGGAAGTGTGGCCTGGAGAAATATGGGAGGGGTTAGGGAAAAAAATCACTTTAAAACCTACAAGCTACTTTTGAGTTTGCACAGAATCTAGCACAATGGAGCACTGACAATAAAAAAAGTAATGGCCGAGGTTTTAAATGGAGACACACAAAGTTAGCATAAAAATGCAATGTATCCACATATAACGACATTAACATGCAACAGGTAAATATTTAGGGCCTGATTTTCATTTACATTAAGGCCACTTTACAACTCTTTGGCACTGAATGCAACTATGATTATATTCACTTTACACATTCAGAGCAGATTAAAGGGAACTTAGATCCCTTTGGAAATGATTTGCCAGGATAGCTTTGCCAGGATAGTGTAGAAACAGCTTACACCAGCCAAAATGTGCTTTGTTGGTATATCTTATAGCAGTTCCCCCAAGTGAAATAATCTGTCTCAGCAGAAGCTGATATGTCAATATAATTGTCTTTTTGTCAGCATAGACATGTCATAGATAATCACACCCCTTAGCAACATTACTAGACCAGCTGAAGTTTCGAGTGTAGACCTGAGTTTACAGAAAATGAGTCAGGCTATCCATACTGCTACATACTTAACTAATGAATTTCAAACATCCTACTGATACTACACAAGATACTTAGCATCTCTTTTGACAGTCTCAAGGCAAATCATGGATGAGTATAGTCACTCAGAGCTTGTCTTCTCATTTATCTAGGTTGGGATTGATGCCTACTCACTGGGCAGCAGAACGAATCTTGTTTTGCCACTGACCATAATATGTATCTATTCATAATAATAATTATTATTTTATTTGTTTTACTTGTTTTAGAGGGTTTCATGATGTGCTAGGTGCCTTGCAGTACAGCTGCAAAGATCTCTGCTCCGTAGTGGTTACAATGAATTTCAGGCAGGACATGGTAAAGAAGGTAAAACAACAGTAGAGAGGGGAGGTGCATTGACTTACATCCATGCACATTTGTGTAAATGACATTGACATAAAAATTACAAAACCATGGAAAAAGAGAATGTTTGACCACATCACCTGCACTCTGCCCAGTCACCTGAACTCTACCCATCTCCTCCCTTAATTTTCAAATATTTGAGAAAAAGTTCCTTCCGGAGTCAACCTGATGGAGAACAGTTACTTTCTTTCACCCCTCGTACACCATTTCTCCACTCCACCAGAATAACACTAGGCAATGTTCCATTGCGCACCCATGACAGTTTGATGATGGTTACTATTATTTATTTTGTTGCGTGAGCACCTAGAGCTCCCCAGCTGAGACTGTGACCTCATTGACCCAATGTGTTTGTGTTTTCCCCATCTAGCACCATGGAGGGATGACAATAATGATAACAGAGAGTGAAAGACAGTCCACAAAGTTTACAATCTAAATGGAAAAGACAGACAGAGCAAGGGAGGGGAAACAGGCATGGAGCAGCAGATCAGAGGCAGAGTTGAGAATAAAATCCAGTCTCCTGACACTTTGTGCAGGATAGAAATCTCCCAGTTTCACTGGAGGACACACTGCTATCCATGGAAAAGACCTTCTCTCGCTCTCTTTCTCTCTCTCTCTCTCCATAGACACACATCTATCTATCTATCTATCTATCTATCTATCTATTTATCTATGTAAACACATGTGGCAGATACACAGCCTGATATTTTTAAAGGGCCCTTATCTAACACAGCCAGAACACACAGTGCGGTGGCGTGGCATCACAATTTTACTGACATGACTAATCTCACTAAGGGATACTGGTCACTCAGTGAGCCCCTACCACAGCTGATTCACAGAGATGGAAATGCAGTGATCTGAGTGTCTACTGAGGGTGACCTACCCATCTCAGGAGTGTGTGTGGACATCATCCTGGAAGATATAGGTTAATGTCCCTGCTCTGTCTGATCCAAAGCAGAATCTTTCATCCCAGATTACTCAGAATCTGACAGAGCAGGGACTGGGCCCTGGGATCCCCCTACTCAAGACATTTTCATAACCACGAGACACACACAAAATTCCTTGGCAATGTTCTGACCAGCTCTAGTCATACCGAAAGGCAACCCAGACTTTGCCTTCTGATTCTGAAAGCACCAGCCCCTCACGCCCTTGTTGCTATGTGCAGTACTCATGCACATCCGCCTCCCCTGACTCCATTTTAACCTAGAAACATCACCTTCGATTTTGTAAATATTTGTGGTGAAGACAGCAATTTACTGTGAGCTTTCCTCAGGGCCTCCTTCACCTCTTTGTTCCTCAGGCTATAGATGAGGGGATTAACGATTGGAGTCAGGACTGTGTAGAAGACAGAAAACACCTTGTTGAGGCTTCTCAGTGTGTCATTTTTTGGTAGCATGTAGACGATGACTAGAGTTCCATAGAAAATTGTCACCACAATGAGGTGGGAGGAGCAGGTGGAAAAGGCCTTTTGCCTCCCCATGGTGGATGGGATTCTCAGGATGGTGGAGATGATGTGAACGTAGGATGCCAGGGTTAACGCAAATGGTGGCAAAGTAAACATCGAGGAGAAAATGACAGCTGTAACTTCCAACACGCAGATGTCACTGCAGGATAGCTTTATTATTGGGCTTAAATCACAAAAGAAATGATCAATTTCATTGGGGCCACAGAATGTTAATTGTGAAATCATAAATATTATGATGGCCACAGACATAAATCCACCTATCCAAGACCCAGCCACTAGCTTGGTGCAGAACCTGCCACTTGTAAGGGCTGCATAATGCAGTGGTTTGCATATTGCTAAATACCGATCATAGGACATCACGGATAAGAGACAACATTCTGTGGCTGCCAGAGAACCAAAAATATAAAATTGTATAATGCAATCTCTCACAGAAATGGTTCTGTCCCCAGTCAGGAGACTGGCCAGCAGCCTGGGAAGTATGGTGGAGGTGTAGCAGGTCTCCAAGCAGGACAAGTTCCCCAGGAAGAAGTACATAAGGGTGTGAAGCTGCCGATCAGTCACAACTAGGGCCACAATGAGAATGTTCCCGGCCATGGTCACAATGTAGATCACTAGAAACAGCAGGAAGAGAAGGGTCTTCAGTTGAGGGAGATCCCCAAATCCCAGGAGGATGAATTCCGCGATGGATGTTTGATTTTCTCCCATTCAAGTGTTTTTCATGTGTTGTATCTAGGAAAATTGAACAAACTCAGCAATATAATTTGCAATATAAGAACTTGGATTAATACACAGTGTCAATATCTCACTCGTAAATGTCTGGCCTCTAGTTCCGGGCCTACCAGTCACTGTGTTACTTCAGATATGTCACTCACTTATCAGCAGGCCATTTGTCCTGTTTATGCCAGACAGTCCTGTTTTTGGAAGGGTTTTACCTTGGTCTGGTGCTGGATGTGGTTTTGTTCAGTATCACCAAGGAAGGTGCCATTTTGCAGTGCGCATTTCTCCACCCCTGCCAACATGCATGTGAGGTCACACCAGAGGGGGTGGGCTTATGCCGTTCTGGAAGTACAGGAAACTTTGATATTCTTGGGATGTGCCTGTGGCTACCCTAGTCACTTAATCTCTCACACCAAGATTTGTAAAAGTATTTAGACATTACGCTGCTCAGTGTGAAAACACCTAAGTGATTTAAGGGCTTAAGACTCATTTTCAACAGGGATTTAGGGCAACTTTTAAAAGGTATTTAGGACCCTAACTCCCACTTATTTCTAAGAAAGTTGCTTTGGAAAATCCCACTGGGCAACTCTCTGTATCTTTAGGTGCCTAAATACCTTTGGAAATCCTGCCCTGAGTCACTTTGGAACATAAGACATAGTTATAATTGAAAGCTTTTGCCAAACAACAGAAAACTTGCAACAGTTTTTTTTTTATTTCATTTTATTTTTGGGGTTTTGGCACCTGAAAATTAACATTTTTCAGGTTTTTTTAAACAAAAGACATCCGTTTTTAATGAAAACAAAAATAAAAAAGTTATATGAAAATGAAAAGAAATATATTGGAATTTCTGACATGGAAAAAATAATTTCCTCACCAACACGAATCATTATTTTTTATAATGTGACTGTGAGTTGCATGGCCAGATGTTAATGTGTGTTACTATATCTGTATGTCCATAGTTATATGAGACTTATATGTGTATTTGTATTATCAAGATTTGCATATAGAGCCTGCAAATTTATGGAACTAATAAAAATTTCCATTTTTGGCCAAGATCTATTTTGTGTTGAAAAAATATTTCAGTAGAAAATATTTGACTGACTCTAATAATAATTACATATGGAAACACACATACACAATTCTATACATATACAAAATAAAACACCAATTAATATTCTGGGCCAGAAGCTTAGCTAATGCAAACTGGAGCTAAAGCCAAAGGAGTTACACTGATTTACACCAGCTGAGGATCTGGCCCACCTATGGAAATACATGGACATATATAAACATAAATCTACTGCACACAGAAAACAGAAGATTCGTTGGCTTTTATCAAGTTCAAAGCATTGATCATGAAAGGATTTGAAAGAAATTCAGATGCTAATGTTACAATTTGAATGAGATTTCAAAATTAATGAAAATTTGGTGCACAGACCTCTTTAACATCTTTGAAAATATCAACCTTCATATGTAGGCTTGGCAGAATTAGATTTTTTTTATATAGTTTTGTCAGAAATATTAGTGTTTATTTTGAAGCATTTTTTCAATGTTTATCAATTTAAATTTTTCACAATTATGCAAAATTATGGGCGTTAAGCATTTTTTTCAATGTTTATCTATTTAAATTTTCACAGTTGCAGGAAATTATGGGTGGGAGGTGGGCAATGGAGAGGGTCAGACAATAATTATATAATGACAGTAGACACTGAGATATACAAAGTTAAAGTTTTAGAATTGTTCAAACACAAATTGTCAACATCACATGTCAAAATATAAAACATAAATATCCTTAAATGAAATCCTAATAAGTTGTCAAGAAGCATTTTCCTTACTGTGTCTATGTGTAAATTCTGATTATTATCAATGGAATTTTTTTTTGTTGGCTTGTATGTGTTCAGTGCAATCAACATTTACCAATAAAATGCTAATCCTTACAAGCCTAGATGTAGAGTTACGCATGCAAGAAACAAAGAGACAAGTCTTTTCTTTTTTTTTAATGCCACCAATACAAACAACTGTCTAACTTACCTGCCAAGAAATTATCTGCCATCATCACAGCACAGTTGCCAATGTGCTACAGGGCAGTCTATTATATACCCAAATAATGTCTACTGTTGTGTTGCCAGGCAACCTGAACAGCCATTAGCAACAAGAGATGAAGAACTCAACCTTCCAAAATCACACTGGGCTCCGTCTGCCTTGGGGGGTGGGTTTGATCATCTTTGATCAGTTGGGTTTAGACCTGAAAAGTTGGAGAGTCTCCTTGGGTTTGAACGAAGCTGCAAAGAGCAATGGTGCCATTCTTGCCCTTCTCTGAGATGGTGGGATGGTGCCTGCCACTGTTGTGAGATATCATGCAACACTGATGCAACTTCAGCACTGATAGCACCAGGGATGTAGAACCATGGGCACATTGGGCTAGCCCCACAATTGGGGTTGGGCACCTAGAAGCTTCGGAAAATCCCACTAGGCACCTAAATACCTTTAAAACTCTGGCCCTTAGTCATGGCAACACTGAGCATTTCAATGCCCACGTTTTAGGTGCCCTGCTGCCCAATGGGGAACCCTCAGCTAGGTCTGGGGAGAGTTAGGCAAAAAATTGGGACGCTCAGACTCTAGCACGTGGTGTAAGGAGCTGTAAAACTAGCCAATAGGAAATGCCGAGGAGTGGACTATAGTCTAAGCCCCTGTGGTCCAAAGCAGTTGGGCACCTAACTCCATTCAGAACGCGCAGCTGTCAGCCCTCTCATGGAGGTAGGTGACCTACTCACATTACATTAGCTCTTTCTCAGGAAAAAATCCCTGCTCTTCCTAGTTTGGAACAAGGGACTGAACCCGAGTCTTCCATATCCCAGAAGAAGTTCCTGACCAGCAGGCTATGTTCAGGGGTATGACTTTCACAATCTTTTCCCTTGAAGCTTTTCCACTTGGTACAAATAATTAACTAGGCATTGGAGCAGGGCCTAGAGCACAGGTTTCCCACATGCCCGGTGAGTGCCCAAACCATGGGTCCTATCCTCATTCCCACTAGGTTTCTCTCACCCTAGTAAAGGCCTAGGACTGCATTTTGCTAAGCACTGCACAAACACAGAATAATAATTTAAAAAAGTCCCTGCCTATCATTTATTATTTGATTGTTATTAATCAGTGCTTAGGCACCAACCAAGATGAGAGCCTCATCGTGCTAGGTGCTGTACAAACAGAGTAGCCGTCAGTCTGTGCTCTGAAAATCTATCCATCGAAATGTCAGCGGTTCCTGCTTGCCCTGGAGGAAACATCTGAGTCCCCTGCACTAGTGCGCAGGGCAGTGTCCACCTATGTTAACTGCTCACATTCACTGATGCTGTGGCCAGTAATTTCCCCCTATATTCCCCCTCTGAAAAATTCTATCCATGTGAGCAGGCAGCTCATAAAACTCGATTTAGAGACCCGTCTGAGGAGTAATCAGTGGGGCCCCCATGGAAACAGAGCATGGGTACATAAGAACATAAGAGCGGCCACACTGGGTCAGACCAAAGGTCCACCTAGCCCCACATCCCCTTCTATTTGCCCACCTCCATGAGTGCAGCAGTTCTGCCATGTCATCTTGCTTCCTTGCACCGGAATGCAGGACAGATTGTAATCTGGATTTACAAGAAGAAGAAGAAGAACTGCTGCCCCAGCACAGCCTACAGGCCAGCTCTTCATTTTGCTAGAAACTGTACAAACATATAAGATATATAAATAATAATGGGCTTAAACATGGACCTACTATGAGCCCTGCCCTTGAGTGAACAAAGAGGCTGGTGACTGATCCCCTGTTACACCAGGAAAGGCCTTTGACTGGCAGAGAAGTGTAAGGGATTGCCTTGTGCCCTTCGCCATGGCATAACTCAAGCCATGATAAAGTCAGCTACTCCTGCTGCTGAGTAGAATGGCAGTAGTAGAATCAGAGAAATGCAGGGCTGGAAGGGAGCTCAATAAATCATCTAGTCCAGGCCCCTTGCACTGAGACAGGACTAAGTAAACCTAGACCAGCCCTGACAGCTGTTTGTCCAACCTGTTCTTAAAACCTCCAATGATGGGGATTCCACAACCTCCCTTGGAAACCTGTTCCAGAGCTCAGCTACCCTGAGAGTCAGAAAGTTTTTTCCCCCTAAATATCTAACCTGAATCTCCCTTGCTGCAGATTAAGCCCATTACTTCTTGCCCTATGTTCAGTGGATATGGAGAAAACTGATCACCACCCTCTTTAGAACAGCCACTAACATATTTGAAGACTGTTCTCATGTCCCCCCTCAGCCTTGTTTTCTCAAGACTTAACATGTCCAGCTTTAACATTCCTCATAGGTCAGGTTTTCTGAACATCTTATCATTGTTTCCCTCTTCTGGTGTGTCTCCAAATCATCCACACCTTTCCTAAAGTTTGGTGCCCAGAATTGGACACAGTATTCCAGCTAAGGCCTCACCAGTGCCAAGTAGAGCGGGGCAATTACCTCTTACATACAACAATCCTGTTAATATACCCCAGATTGATATTAGCCATTTTTGCAACTGCAACACATTGTTGACTCATATGCACTTTATGATCCAATATAACACCCAAATCCTTTTCAGCATTACGAGTTAGTTATTCCCCATTTTGTAGCTGTGAATTTGATTTTTCCTCCTTAAGTGTAGTACTTTGCATTTGTCTTTATTTAATATCATCTTGTTGATTTCCGACCAGTTCTTCAATTTGCCAAGATCATTTTAAATTCTAATGTCCTCAAAAGTTCTTGCAACACCTCTCAACTTGGTGTCATCCACATATATTATAAGCATACTGCCCATATCAGTCATTAATGAAAGTGTCCAGGTCATTAATGAAAATATTGAAAAGCAGCAGATCCAGGCCTGACCTCTGCACACGCCCACTAGATACACCTTCACAGTTCAATAGTGGACCACTGAAAACGTTTTGAGTATGGTCTTTCAACCGGTTGTCTACCCATTTTATGATAATTTCATCTAGACCACATTGCCCTAGTTGGCTGATGAGAATGTCATGTGGGACTCTGTCAAAAGCCTTAATTTGCAATGGGATAATATCTTTGTGCACTGCTCCTACTCTTTTTACATAGACAGACCTTCATACATTACATTACAAGTCCAGCAGAAATACTAAAATAGGCTTAGACTACCTTTGGGTCATCAAGTCCAGTCCAGGCTACCACAGGTATCCCCATCATATAATCTCATTCATATTCCAGTTCCCCATATTACATAAGCTATTCAAGCAAAAGCCTTTTTTTTGGTTTTTTTTTTTTTTTTTTTGTTTGTTGCTGGTGTAATTGTGTCTATCCTAGGGGCTTGGCTGCTACAAAAATGTCTTAAAAATCAAACCCCTAACCAATATTATTATATCAGCAGCTCTTTCTAGTGTAGATCTGGCCTAATTAATGTCCACAAGAGCTAAGGTGGATACATTTCAGATGGGAAATTTGTAATACTAGAACCATAGGGTTAGAAAGGACAACAAGGGTCATCTAGTCTAACCCCCTGCCAAGATGCGGGATTTGTTGTGTCTGAACCATCCAAGACAGATGGCTATCCAGCCTCCTTTTGTAAACCTCTAGTGAAGGAGATTCTATGACTTCCCTAGGCAGTCTGTTCCATTGTCCTACAGTTCTTACCATTAGGAAGTTTTTCCTGAGATTTCAGAGATTAAAACCATGATCCTTCAAAGTCTTATGCACAACCTCCACTGTAAGCATGTACACGGCATAGTACTGTTGAGTTCAGTGCAACTGTTTGGGCGCATAAAGTTAAGCACTTGTGTAAATCTGAGCCACAGTTTATGTATGGTGTCCTATATGAAGAACAGAAATACATATGTGCCAAATTCTTCCCTGATGTCACAACAACTACATTGTTAATTATTGATGATTATGAGGATTAAGTAGTGACACTCAAAAAGTAAATAATATTTATTTTTATTATACATTTAAAGACTTTTTAAGCAGTACATATATATACCTACATTTTTATCAAATCTTCATATAGCATAAGGAAAGTCAATGTAACAAGTATCGTAATCATAGTTATAAGTGAGTTACAACACTCTTGCTTGACCAGCAACCTGTACTTTGCACACAACTATATCTCCTTTGATATTTATTTTATTATTTCAAATGCATGAGCAGTATGAAATGCCCACAATAGCTCCTTTCGAATTAAGCTGAATGAGGAATTTTGCTTTATTTTCCCCCAATACAGCAGTTCTCCACTTCTCTGAACCAATGACAATGACGTATCTCTTTGGATTAGGCATAGAAGCTTCATACCACTGGAAGCGGGAAAGCCCCAGCTTCCTGGAAAGAAATACAAAACTCAGTCCTAGCCATCTGAAGAATGGAAATATATGTTTTCTGTTAAATATGAGTCAGATATCATATGCATAACAGTGTAGGATGGAATAAATTTTTCACTAGTACACATAGAGTTTGACCTGACTGAGGCTACGTGAAAATGTTCCATCAACACTTTTACAATGGGGTTTCAAACAAACATATTTTTTGGTGGAAAATATAAGATTTCCACTAAGAAAGAAAGAAAGAAAGAAAGAAAGAAAGAAAGAAATATTGTTAGAAAATTGCACACCTGAAAACTGATTTCCCCCCCACAGATTTTGGCAGTTTTTGGATCTTTATTTTTTAATTTTTTATTTTCAATGAAAAGTCAAAAATTTCAATTTAAAAAAATAAAACATGTTCCAGCTAGCTCTAGATCTATCTTCCACATGCTGGCATTATTCATGAGTAGAGCTGGCTGCAATATTTACAAAATACTAACTCCTGGTGAACATTTTTGGGAAAAAAAATCAGTCTCTCTCTCTCTACCAACCGCAGAAAAGAACTTTCAGGCTGGAAACAATGGTTGGCATGGGACCGTTTTAGCACAGTGTATGGTGGACGTGGTCACCTCTTACACCTTTTCAACCAGCCCTAATTTCTGATGCTGGAAGATGCTGATCCTGGTACCCTTCCATATATGTTCAATCATTGATCCTGTAAGTTCTTATTGACATCAGTGGTTTCACGTTCATGAGTAAGGACTGCTCATGTAAGTCAGGACCAGACTCCATGATCAGATCACATGAATGGCATAAGACTGTTTCTATTTAATTTTGTTCTAAAGGCATCAGTTTATAGTCTCCGGATTATTGTGAAAGACACGAATTTCCTGCTAGCTTTCCTCTGGGCTTCCTTCACCTCCTTATTTCTCAGGCTGTAGATGAGGGAATTGACCACGGGAGTCGGGACTGTGTAGAAGAGGGAGAAAACTTTGTTTAAGTCTCGCAGCATGTTGGTTTCTGGGAGCATATACACAATGATTATGGTCCCATAGAAAACAGTCACCACAATGAAGTGACAGGAGCAGGTGGAAAAGGCCTTTTGCCTCCCAGTGCTGGATGGGATTCTCAGGATGGTGGTGATGATACAAGTGTGGGGTGTCAGGGTTAGTAGAAAGGGGGGCAATGTGAATATGGAAGACAATGTGAAGGCCACAATAACCATGGTCTGGGTGTCACTGCAGGAGAGTTTTAGCACTGGGGTGAAATCACAAAAGAAATGGTCAATCTCATCAGGGCCTCAGAACCTTAACTGTGACATCCAAAACAGTAGTATGGAAAGAGACACAAATCCATTTATCCAAGCCCCAGCTGCTAGCTGGAGGCAGAACCTGTCATGCATAAGGGCTGCATATTGCAATGGTTTATATATGGCTAAATACCGATCGTAAGACACGACTGCTAAGAGATAGCATTCTACAGCTGCTATGGAACCAAAATAATAAAGTTGCAGCATGCAATCAATAACAGAAATAGACCTGTCCCCAGTCAGGAGACCGGACAGCATCCTGGGCAGGATGGTGAATGTGTAGCACATCTCCAAGCAGGACAGGTTCCCCAGAAAGAAGTACATGAGGGTGTGAAGGTGCTGATCAGTCACAACTAGCGCAACGCAGAGGATGTTCCTGACCATGGTCGCAATGTAGATCATTAGAGACAGCAGAAAGAGAAAAATCTGAAGTTGAGGGAGATTCCCAAATCCCAGGAGGATGAATTCTGTGATGGACATTTGACTTCCCCTTTCAATATTTGCCATGGGGTGAATTCATGTGTGTGGGGGGGAAGTCTGCAATAATAATTAAGATACATTTTCATTTGTAAAACAGTGTCAGCTTTTCCATTCAATTAATAAATTTCACATTGCTAATCATACCAGCAGATCGACAAATCAATATTTTAAAGCCCATATGAAAAGGTAAAAGCAAGGACTAGGTTTGTCCTAGCTACTGGGTACAACATAGAGGGCCGATGTGCATACTTTGAACAGCGACTGTAGCACTGGTATACTCTACTGCTGAATACTGTGCAACAGTCTGGGCAAGCAGCTCACACACAACATTTATGGAACATTGGAATCAAATAGATCTTCAATGGTTTCCCACTCTGGCACATATACCTCCATCCAAAATCCAGAAAGCCGTACATATACCTCATGAGTACAATTGAATCATGGCCAGCCTGAATTTCCTAATTAATAAAGACCTCCAGAAGTTTCCGAAGACATCCCTGAAATTTGACAAGTCTTTTTTGGGCTCGGGCTAACGACCTTCAAATGTCCTCATACACTCCAGAGGCATGTTGGAAAGAATTCTGGGATAATGTTAATGTCCCAAACAAACAGCTGATTGCTGAGCTCTCAATAGCATGCCTAAGCTTTATCCTACCCTGGAATCAATGGTTTTAAACATTTTAAGTAGAACTGTTGAGAAAATGGTTTGGGATTTTGTTTTGTCTTTTTTTTTTTCCTGTGGAAAACTTCAAATATTTTCAGATTTTTTGGTAAAGACAAAATCAAATATTTCAAGGAAACCAGTCATTTTCTGAGGAACCAAAAATCAACACACTCCCTTTTTTTTCATTTAAAATATGTTGATGAAAATTTTTCAACCATCCCTAATTTTAAAGATCAGGACACAAAGATAGATTTCATTCTAATGTGCCCACTATCAATCCGTCATGAACTGTCCTGTATGGAAATGAATTGTCAGTACTGCAGCATGGTTCCCAAAGTGCACTCACTGTCTCCAATGAGATAGCCAGCCATGGAGCAGGAAATGGGAAGGTAGTTTTCTATGGGGTGGGCATCTGTCCCTATAAGCAGTAATTGTTAGTTGTTGCCAAGGGTTCAATGAATTGTTTTCTATACCCCCTATCAGAGGGAAAAGATGGCCTGTTGGTTAGGATAATAATCCAGGGCCTAAAAGAGATGAGTTCATGTCCTAGCTCTGATAAAAACTTCCTGTGTGAATTAGGGCCAAGTATTCAAAGGTATTTAGGTATTGAGAGAGGTGACTACAGGATTTCCTAACATACCTATCAGCCAGATTTGTAATGGGACCTAGACCCCTAACTAACTTTAAAAACCTGGGCCTTAGCACCCAAATCCAGAAAGTTACATAGGCACCTGAGTCCCAGATTTAGGCTCTTATGTTTGGGGATTAGGTGCCTAAGTCCTGTTTTCAAACTCCACTGCAGACCAGAAAGCTCCTGCCAAACCCTGGAGACACCTAACCTCATCCAGCACCTAATTTTTTGCAGTAAATAAATTCTCTTGGCACCTATGTTTTGCCTCTGGCCACGCATGCTAGTGCCTCACTTTAGGCCCCTGGGTGTCTATTTCCTGCCAGACCAGTCCACAAACCAGGAGGCAATAGGTGGAGGAGCACCAAGCTGTTAGGTATGCTCAGAGGCTTCCTACCAGATTGCATCCCTCAGGCAAGTTCATACAAAATGGCCGGTGTGGGGCATCGACTTACCAGCATAGCTACATTGCCATATGAGGTCATAACCCTGTAGCGTAGATGCAGTCTACACCATGGAGGTATTTTTCCATCATTGTAGGAGTACCACCTCCCCAAGCGATGGTAGATACATCAATTGAATGTCTATCTATCTAACTGTAAGTGTAGGTAGACCAAGCCAAAGGCTCCATTGAACAATATGGAAATCAGGCCTGGAGAGGCATGGGAAGTTTGGGAACTTTCAGAAAACCCTGCTTCCCTGGGAGAGGAGGGAAACAAACTGAAGCTGAGAGTTTTGGATTTTGAATGTAGAGTCACGACACTTAGAAAGCTGAGAAACATTGCTTTGTTCTATAGGGAAATTTTGTTTTCTGATTAAACAAAGAATTTGCTTTCCTTTAAAGTGCATAATACATTGTCAGAGAACAAAAAGCTCAACATTAAAAATTATGGGAAGAAAAGCACCATTTTTTCACTTTGTGGCTGAAACATGTTCCATTCTCAGAGGGAAATTTTGCTAACAACCAAACACTTTTTTGGGTGGGAGGGGTATTGTTTTTTCGATGGAACAAACCCAAGCAACCAACCACCCAAAATCCATTAATCTCCAACTAGCTTCAGTTGGGTAGCAGGAGAAGCCACTTTGAATGTGGTGGGTCTATTAACAGCAGCCAGCATCCCTCCCAGTATCAGGGGTTTGCAGGGGAAGGCCTAAAATTAAGTGGAGTATAACTCATGCTTGACCCTTCTAGACACTGCAGCATAGCTCAGTCCAGACAGAATGTATCTTACATATGGGAAAGTGCCAGCTCCTTCCTTTAGTGCATGCAAAGGATGAGCATGCTGCCTTCAGAGCGGTATTTCCCTTGGGGCAGGATTGTGCCAGAGCATCCTACACCCCACATACCTCTGGGTGCCCTGCCCTTGCTTCTCTTCCATAGGGCTGCAATCAACAGCAGCATTTCAGTGAAGAGGGTTTCCCAGATTGTTTTATTGTCACAGAATCTGTTTCTCCTGTCAGTCACCCTTGTATATCGCCAGGAGAACCAACGGGACCAGGAGAGAGTGCGTGAGAGAAGGAGGTGGGGAAGTTGCACGTCCCACAGCATCCCAGGCCAGGCTGTGTGTACCACTCAACCCTGGACCTAAAAGCCTAAGCTACAGAAGCAGGTGTTCCTCCAGAAAGGCTGCAGCAGACTCATAAACTTCCAATTATGAACAAGCAACTAGAGCCACAGTGGGCAGCAGAGGGAGATGGATGGGAAGGAGCAGTTATACTGTACAATGGGCACTAGGGGAAGCAGAGGGTGTGGGTGAGGAAAGGACAGCTATATTGTATAATGGGCACTAGGGGAGGCAGAGGGTGAGGGAGGGTGAGGGGCCGACTATACTGCATAATGGGCACCAAGGGAAACAGAGGGTGGGGGTGGGGAAGAGGCAACTACACTGTATAATGGGCACTAGGGGGCAGCAGAGGGTGAGGGTGGGGAAGGGGCGGCTATACAGTATAATGGGCACTAGGGGCAGCAGAGGGTGGGGGTGGGGAAGGGGCGGCTATACAGTATAATGGGCACTAGGGGCAGCAGAGGGTGGGGGTGGGAAGGGGCAGCTATACTGTATAATGGGCACTAGGGGCAGCAGAGGGTGAGGGGTGGTGAGGTGGCGACTATACTGCATAACGGGCACCAGGGGCAGCAGAGGATGGGAATGGGTGAGGGACAGCTATACTGTTTAATGGGAACTGGGGACAGCAGAGGATGGGGGCGGGAAAGGGGTGGCTATATTGCATGATGGGCACTAGGTGCAGCAGAGGGAGGGGTTCTGGATAGGGCGGCTATACTGTATAACGGGCACTAGAGGCAGCAAAGGGTGAGGGTGGGGAAGGGTTGGATATACTGTACAATGGGCAATAGGAGCATCAGAGAGTGGGGGCAGGAAAAGGGTGTCTATATTGTATAATGGGCACTAGGAGCAGCAGAGGGTGAGGAGCGGGGAAGGGGTGGCTATATAGTATAATGGGCACCGGGGGAGTAATGGGTGGAGGTGAGGAAGGGGCGGCTATACTGTATAATGGGCAGTAGGGAAAGCAGAGGGTGAGGGGTGGGGAAATGGTGTCTTTACTGTAGAATAGGCACTAGGGGAAGCAGAGGGTGAGCGTGGGGAAGGGGTGGCTATATCGTATGATAGGCCCTAGGGACAGGAGTGGGTAGGGGGTAAGAGGGTGCTATATCATATAATTGGCACTAGGGGCAGCAGAGGGTAGGGGTGGGGAAGGGGTGGCTATAGTGTATAATGGGCACTAGGAGCAGGAGAGCGTGAGTGGTGGGGGGCAGCAATACTGCATAATGGATACTAAGGACATTAGTGTTTCGGGGAAGGGAACGTGGTGGCTTTACTGTATACTGGGCACCAGAGGAGCAGAGGATGGGTCTGGGTGAGGGGTGACTATACTCTACAATGGGCACTAGGGGCAGCAGAGGGTGGGGATGGGGAAGGGTCGGCTATACTGTACAATGGGCATTAGGAGCATCGGAGGGTGGGTGCAGGAAAAGGGCGGCAATATTGTATAATGGGCACTAGGTGCAGCAGAGGGAGGGGTTGTGGATAGGGCGGCTATACTGTATAATGGACAGTAGGGGCAGCAGAGGGTGGGGGTGGGGAAGGGGCGGCTATACTGTACAATGGGCAATAGGATCATCAGAGAGTGGGGGCGGGGAAGGGGCAGCTATACTGTATAATGGCACAGGATTCGGGCTGGGAGAAGTGAGGTTGGATGTGAATCACTGGAACAGCCCCAGTAACCACCACCCCCCCAAGACGTCATCATGGGTTATCCACTGTATTGATTTTTCACACCCACTAATTCCCCATTGGTAGGTTTAGTACCGATCACTGATATGCCATGCTTGGTTCAGAAAATTACACCTCTTGTGTGTGGGATCAGTGGGTGGGCAGTGAGCTCAACTATATTAATGAGTCCTCATTTACACCAGGTGAGCAGGATGAGAATCAGCCCCTATGATTTTGAGAGATCTCAGGTTTGACGGAGTCCAAAACATTTCCCGAGTGGCATCTCCTATATTCCCATGGCCAGCCCCCTAGCTGGCCATCTTCATTGAACACGAAAGCAGTGACTCAACTCACACCAGCTGGGGGGCTGGCCTCTGGTGTACATTAGGAGTAAACAGGGCCGAGTGGTTCCCAAATCACTGCAGGGTCTTTGATGCTCAGCTGATCTCAGTCAATGGAATGACTAAGAGTTAGGCCTGGTGGACACATTGACATTTCACCAGCACAGCTGTGTGAATCAGGGGTGTGATTTTTACCGACATGTCTGTGCCAATGAAAACCCACATGTATTCAGGCACCTAACTCCAATTGATTTCACCAAGAAACGTACTCTAGGTGCAGTCCCATGGTTGTAACTGTGCTTGGACTAGTACAGCTTGTGCTGGTCAGGAAATGCAGCAGAAGCTATTCCCACAGAGGCATGTGTATAGTGATACAACTGTGTCCAGATAAGAAAGTGTTGCTAGTGGAGCTATACCAGCAGAACTGCCAGCAACACCCTACTTTTAGACAATGCCTTTGAGTGCTGGAAATTAGGGATCAGAATTGGTGCGGTTACCAGGAAGGGTTGCCAACCCAGCTACAGGGATCTTAGGATACGTCTGCACTAGGAGATGGAACTCCCAGCTGCAGTGTAGACGTGCCCTCAATCAGTGGGGCAAGCAGGGTGTATTGTAAACCTAGTGTAAATCCAAGCAGGAGCCAACTTAAGGCTTTGCTCTTTGAATTAATGATCCATAGTCTCAAGGCCTGTCTCTGCCATTGGCTTTCTCATGCGCCATTGTCCTCACACACACACTTTGCTCTGCACCCCCAGGACTCTGAAGTTTGCTCCAAGTTGCTTTGTTGATTAATCCCACTGGGCCGGAGTTTCAGCCTGTTTTAATGAGACCTCTGTGCTTAGCCCAGCACCCCCGAGGGAGTTAACCAGAACCTTGGATCTGGAAGAGGGCGGGCAGTGTGCTAATCTCTATCAGGGAAGCTTCCTACTCCCAGTTGTGGCTCTAACCCCCGGGTGCCTCATTAGCGGCACTCCCAGTTAATTGCCTGAGGCCTCCCTTTGAAGGCAAAGGCCTTTCCTTTGTCTGAGCTGGACTGCAGGATTGCCATCTGAGTGTGATTGGTGCTAGTAAAGCTCTTACAGTGGATAGAAAGCACTGGGGTCTACTCTTTTCATGAAGTGTGAGCGATGGACCCTCATGTAACTGGCCCTGGGGCCCATCTGCCTGGGCATTTGGGCAGGTTTCCTGCATGCAGGCTTGGTCCTTCTTGGTACACACCCATCCCAGAACTGGCTGGCACCTCAGACACTCACCGGCCCCTGTGTGGCCTCTCGCAGCCAAAGGGGCAGAGAACTTTGAGAGGGCCACATCCCTGGCTAGCGTAAAATGCCCTGATGCAAAGCTGGAGAAACTCAGTGGAGAAGCAGGACCTAAGCCTGTGATCTCACACACCCTGGTGTAAATCAGGAGTAACTCTACTGAAGTCAATGAGGCTGATTGTAGATCACGAGTGATTCCACAATGCAGCTCCACAGTGTGAGTGAGTGGAGAATGGGGCCCCATTGTTCTGACCCAGCCGCAGTTTACGCTGACATTGCACGCACGAGCCAAGGGGCAGGCACAAGAGGCAGGAGGCTGTGGAAGCAGGCCCATGCATGCAGCGGTGGGAATCATAGGGGAGAGAAGGGCATGGCTTCCATTCCAGCCCTGGCTGCGAGGGGGCAAAAGCCACTGCCAGCTGGCAGCAATTTGATGACCCCCTGTGAACCGAGCTGGCGGGTCTCAGCCTTGTTCTGAGCACACAGGGCTCCACAAATA
Organism: Terrapene triunguis; assembly: GCF_002925995.2. Lineage (NCBI taxonomy): Eukaryota > Metazoa > Chordata > Testudines > Emydidae > Terrapene > Terrapene triunguis. The sequence goes on from NW_020664584.1 coordinate 14,727,416, forward strand.
CAGTCCAGCCCTGGAGTCAGCTGGTAAAGGGAAGCTTGCATTGCTCAGATACCAATATACCTATTGTGTGATAAGCAGAGGGGTTCAAGGCTGCAATGTACTCTGAGATGGTGGCATAAATCCAGAGTCATGCCAATAGATCCCTAGTGCTTTGCACCAGTGATTATGCTCTAGGGATATTGCACCTGATCCTGTTCTCCCACTTGTGAGTCAGAAATCGCTCCACTGAAGTCAGGGCCTGAATCCTGCCTTCAGATTCCTTGGTGCCTGGGTCTCTGTGGCACCTTGAGCAGCTGCTTATAGCTTAGCAAAGTGAGGCTGAAATACTTCCGGCCAGACTGGGCGCTCAGCTGTGTTGGTTCAAGTTGGGAGTTACTCCACCGAAACTGGTGCAAGGAAGAGCAGAACCTGTCCAGGTACTTGGATGGCCCCAATTGTTGTAACATCTGAGCACCTCACAATCTGTAACAGAGCTGATCCTCACACACCCCTGGGAGGTAGGCAAGTGCTGTTATCTCCATTATACAGATGGGGAAAACTGAGAGATGGAGCAGCTTCAATGATTTGTCCAGATAGACAAAAGGAACATGGGGCAAGGCTGGACACTGGACCCACAGCCGCTGCACCCCAAACCAGTGCCCAATCCACTAAACTACCCTTCCCATCCAAATCAGGCCTTGTTATTTGCACTGGGTGCCATTTGGCAGCCATTTTGTCCCATCACAATCTGCAAAGCATGGGAGAATCTGGCCTGATTAGCTCTAATGCAAACAATCAAGATACCCCAGCTTTACACCAGGGTAACTGAAGGCCAAATATAGCCTGGAGTGGATCCACTGACATTAATGGAGCCAGGCAGATTGACACCTGCTGGGGATCTGGCCCTGTTGACTCAAGTGTGGCTAGGGCTGATTGACACCAGCTGGGAATCTGGCCCCTATACTTTAAGGATTGTCATCTGGCTTGAATCCACCGGGCTGTTTCCTTGCACATTTCGAGTTCAGCAGCCTGACTCATGAATTACACTGGTGTAAACGCGAGGCGAATTCAGCTTTAAGACTATTTAGATTAACAAGGAGAACATAAGAACATAAGAACGGCCGTACTGGGTCAGACCAAAGGTCCATCTAGCCCAGTATCCTGTCTATCGACAGTGGCCAATGCCAGGTGCCCCAGAGGGACTGAACCTAACAGGTAATGATCAAGTAATCTCTCTCCTGCCATCCATCTCCACCCTCTGACAAACAGAGTCTAGGGACACCATTCCTTACCCATCATGGCTAATAGCCATCAATGGACTTAACCTCCATGAATTTATGCAGTTCTCTTTTAAACGCTGTTATAGTCCTAGCCTTCACAACCTCCTCAGGTAAGGAGTTCCACAAGTTGACTGTGCGCTGTGTGAAGAACTTCCTTTTATTTGTTTTAAACCTGCTGCCTATTAATTTCATTTGGTGGCCCCTAGTTCTTGTATTATGGGAAGAAGTAAATAACTTTTCCTTATCTACTTTCTCTACATCACTCATAATTTTATATACCTCTATCATATCCCCCCTTAGTCTCCTCTTTTCCAAGCTGAAAAGTCCTAGCCTCTTTAATCTCTCCTCATATGGGACTCTCTCCAAACCCCTAATCATTTTAGTTGCCCTTCTCTGAACCTTTTCTAGTGCCAGTATATCTTTTTTGAGATGAGGAGACCACATCTGTACGCAGTATTCGAGATGTGGGCGTACCATCGATTTATATAAGGGCAATAAGATATTCTCCGTCTTATTCTCTATCCCCTTTTTAATGATTCCTAACATCCTGTTTGCTTTTTTGACCGCCTCTGCACACTGCGTGGACATCTTCAGAGAACTATCCACGAAAACTCCAAGATTTTTTTCCTGATTTGTTGTAGCTAAATTAGCCCCCATCATATTGTATGTATAGTTGGGGTTATTTTTTCAAATGTGCATTACTTTACATTTATCCACATTAAATTTCATTTGCCATTTTGTTGCCCAATCACTTAGTTTTGTGAGATCTTTTTGAAGTTCTTCACAGTCTGCTTTGGTCTTAACTATCTTGAGCAGTTTAGTATCATCTGCAAACTTTGCCACCTCACTTTTTACCCCTTTCTCCAGATCATTTATGAATAAGTTGAATAGGATTGGTCCGAGGACTGACCCTTGGGGAACACCACTAGTTACCCCTCTCCTTTCTGAGAATTTACCATTATTTCCTACCCTTTGTTCCCTGTCTTTTAACCAGTTCTCAATCAATGAAAGGACTTTCCCTTTTATCCCATGACAACTTAATTTACGTACGAGCCTTTGGTGAGGGACCTTGTCAAAGGCTTTCTGGAAATCTAAGTACACTATGTCCACTGGATCCTCCTTGTCCACATGTTTGTTGACCCCTTCAAAGAACTCTAATAGATTAGTAAGACACGATTTCCCTTTAGAGAAACCATGTTGACTTTTGCCCAACAATTTATGTTCTTCTATGTGTCTGACAATTTTATTCTTTACTAAAGAGAAGGTTAAGGGGTGACTTGATTACAGTCTATAAGTACATGAGGAACCAATATTTGAAAATGGGCAATCTAGCAGAGAAAAGTATAACACAATCCAATGGCTGGAAGTTGACGCTACATATAGTGCTGCCTTGCCTAGTTTACCTCACAATAAAACTACAGTGCCTTGTCTTCATGGTGTTCTTATTTCACAGTAGCTCACACACATTAGTTACCCCTCGGCATAATAAATCCACTTCCACAAGAAGCTCTCACGCCAACATAGCACTGTCCATATTGGTGCTTAGTCCGGTGTAACTTACACCCCTGAGAGATGTAAGTTGTACCGAAGTAAGTGGTAGTGTAGACCTGACCTAAGGGAGAACGGTGGCACCAGTCTACTTGGCTGGACTACATCTCCCATGATGCATGAGAGTTGAGACTCCCTGATGCACGGTGCAATTCAAACTGCTGGATCCACTTTGCAATGTAGGAGATGTAGTCCTCCAGAGAACCCAGCCCATAGGCGACAAAGGGGGCTGGACTGACATAAGTCAATATGCTAGGGAAATGCTGTTTATTTATTTTAAAATTATTTGAAATAAAATATTGTGGACAATTTTTTAAAAAATGAGATATTACAATTTGAGTTGAACTGCCCACACAATATTTTTTTAAATTATTTTCCTGATAGAAAATTGTTTTTTTTTTGATTGGCAAAATTTTAAATTTTCCCGTGTGTCACAGGGCGGCCGCACCTGGAATGCCCTCCAGCAGCAGGCCATGGCAGAACAGCTGCATCTGCCTCCGTTTCCCTCCTTTATAGTCCCCATTGACTCCACAACAGGCTCTCTTGCTTAAATATTACCTCTCCTTGGGGGTGGTTTATTACCAAAACATTGTTCAAATGCTTCCCAACAAAAATCCAGAACATAAATCTGTTTCTCACATCCAGTGTATGTAGTCCTTAAAAAACCCGCTCTTTAGGGTGGCCACTGACACATCCCCAAATACGGGACATACCTTTTATTGTCCCTATCAGTGCCTGCATGACAGTCTGGCTTAAAACTGGCAAAAGGCCTGCCTATCGCTCTTCTCAACATGAACGCCCACCACCTCTCTGCTGGGGGTGCTACAGCTCTGCAGTGTGGAGATACCGGTGGGTAAGCCCCTTAGCTGCCATCCAGACATCAGCCTGCTCCAGCTCTCTTGGTCGAGCAGCTCTCTCTGCTGCTGCTCCTGCCTTTAATCCTCTCCACCCTCTGGCCCTGACTCTCTGGCTGGAGGACACCAGGCAGCAAAACCTTCTTGCTGCTCTTCAGCGTTCCCCCTAGGAAAAAAACTACAGCTTCCTTCAGGGTCTCCTAGCAGGTGGGGATGGCTGTGTGGGGAAGAAATATTCTAGGATATAGGATGAGCTGTCCTGAAGGAGGACCCCTAGGAGGGGTTTTTCGCCTTCCTCTGCAGCATGGGGCACTTGCAGGTTAAACTAGAGCAGATGGAGGATTCTCTGTAACCTGAAATCTTTAAACCATGATTTGCAGATGTCAGTAACTCAGCCAGCAGTTAGGGGTCTGTTTCAGGAGTGAGTGGGTGAGGTTTTGTGGCCTGCAATGTGCAGGAGGTGAGACTAGATGATCATGATGGTCCCTTCTCGCGTTAAAGTCTATGAGTCCATGAGTCTATAACCTATATCGAATGGAAAGGTTCTGTATTGGGGGAGAGTTTGGATCTTATACCCTAGACCAGATCCTCCAGTGATGTACATCAGTGTTGCTCCATTAACTTCCCTAATATTTCAGCCTCTACACCTCAAGATAAAGGATAACTCCATCAGCTGATAACCATAGAAGATCCTTATGTTTGTGTCGATAGATAGATAGATAGATAGATAGATAGATAGATAGATAGATAGATAGATAGAT
>NW_020664584.1:14731847-14736978 GCF_002925995.2 Terrapene triunguis
GATAGATAGATAGATAGATAGATAGATAGATAGATAGATAGATAGATTTACAGTGTCCCTCAACCTAGTATGTAAGTACTCAATAATTCAGCTAAGGTTAGAAGTTTGATTGCCTTGAGAGTTAATATTGCCAACAAATGAAATGTTCTCTTAATTAAGTCCCCCATCACCTTAACTAAAATATCCAATGGTAGGTGCATCAAAGGAAGATGACGTCTTCCTTTACAGAGGATATAAATATCAAAGGATGCATTATTCCCTTTACAAATCCTTCCAGAATGAAACAAAGCTATCCTACGTATTGTTTTAGTTTTCTCTACTGAGGGGGAAAAAAGTACATGAAAGGTTCTGGGAGAAAATTTAGGCAATTAGAAAACGACAATGTGAAGAGGAGATGTCACAGCATCAGTCTAGTAGGCCTGCAGCTTTGCAGGTAAGTTTTATGCTTCCTATTAACCAAAAGGGGGTTCATTTTCTCCATCACTGATTGTGTCTTAACTGACTCTGCACAAAGCGTATGAAAAGAAACTAAGAGCAACATGGAATAAAGTCTAGAGTTGGTCAGAAAATGTTTCCTCCCCCCCCCACGCAAAATTATAGGAAAAAGAAAAAAAAATCATGTTAATCAACTTTCAACTTTTTCTCCAAAAAACAAATACTAAAAATGTTTCACTTGGGGCCAGATTTTCACGGCTATTTAGTCACTCACAGATGCAGAGAGATTTTCTAAAGCACCGGAGCAGATTAGGCAACAAAATCCCTTTGATTTTAATGTGAGGTTAGGTGCCTAACCTGCATACTTACCTAGCTGCGTCTTTAAGTGGATAAATACGTATGGAACTCTGGCCCTTTGGGTGAAGTTTCAACCTAAAGGATTTATCTTGTTTGCCACTTAGGGCTGAGATAGTCATTTACTTAGAAATATTTGTGGTTTATCTACTACAGTAGGGCTATACCATAATAATTCACACAGAAAAAAAATCATGTCATATTTGTTAATAAGATTTTTAATACGATATCTAATTTAAAAAGATTTTCCTTAAATGATGAGAATATAGGGAAGACATTGTTAAGAACATGCACCGTACTTCTGCTTCTCTGCCTCTGCCAATATAAAACTAGTCATTCGGCTTGGAAGATTTTTATTGATGAATGTCAGCAAATGTAAATTTCCCAGTGCACACACCCACTGACAAAAAAAACATTTCCATTGATAACAATCAAAATTTACAGATCGGCAAAGTAAGACAAATGCTGCCCGAGAGTCCAAATCCAGCTATTTTGACTTTTGAAGTAAGCTTGTTACAAAAGGACTAGTGGACAAATAGTAAAACCAGGTATGATCGGTTGATTTGAGGTGATTTACTCTGTATGTTCCGACATGTGATGTTGACCGTTTGTGTTTCAATGGTTATAAAGCTGTAATGTTTTGAATCTCAGTGACTACTGTCATTAAATAATTGTCTATATTCCCATAATGTCCCACAACTGTGACAATTTAAATCAATACATATCTTACCAAATGCTTAAAATAAACATTGATATAATCCCTTGACATTACAAAAAAAGAGAGATTCTGTCAAGCCTAGATATCAGCTTCTACCTGTTACTGGATTGTTAACATCCTGGGCTTTACAAATTTGCATTCTAACTCTGACTTGTATAGAAGAAAGACGTATGTTAAAAGTATATTCCCTTGCTTTAAGATATGCTTTTGCTTTTGGCTTTCTTTGAAAGGAAGAGAACAACTTTTAAATTCAAGGATTTACATATATACAAAGAATCAGATGTAAAAAGTACAACTCCTGCTTTCAATATAGGGTTTTCTTCTTTCATTTCTCATGGGAAATAAATTTAAAAAAAAACTATTACGTAGGTGCTAAAATTATCTGGCACTCAAGGCTTTCCCATTTTTCTACAATAAATCTCAATGGGGAAAAAATACTCTTCCCCCTTGTTCTGCAGCAAAATCTGATGGAAAACATGGACAATTCTGGTTTGTGCGTACAGTCATACATTTTAGTAACATATACAAGAACGAATGTATCTGATGTTAGAATTCAAGTTTCTCCAGATAATTTCCAGTATAACATTTTCACAGTATGAAGTCATTAAACATGTGTGTTTTAAAATAGCATACTATTAACATAAGTATAAAACATTTGCTTTGTTCTACTTGACTGGTTAAATAACATTTAGAGCTGTCAAGATATTTAAAAAATTAGTTGCAAGTAATCATGCAATTAAAACAATTAATCGTGATTAATTGCACAATTAATCACACTATTAAACAATAATGGAATACCATTTATTTAAATATTTGTGGATGTTTTCTACATTTTCAAATATATTGATTTCAATTACAACACAGAATACAAAGTGTACAGTGCTCACTTTATATTTATTTTTGATTACAAGTACTTGCACTGTAAAAATACAAAAAAACAAAATGATACACAAAAGAGATAGTATGTTTCAATTCACCTAATACAAGTACTGTAGTGCATTCTCTTTATCATTAAAATTGAACTTACAAATGTAGAATTATGTACAAAAAATAACTGCATTAAAAATAAAACAATGTAAAATTTTAGAGCCTGCAAGTCCTCTCAGCCCTACTTCTTGTTCAGCCAATCACTCAGACAAACAAGTTTGTTTACATTTGCAGGAGATAATGCTGCCCATTTCTTGTTTACAATGTTACCTGAAAGTGCGAACAGGTATTCTCATGGCACTGTTGTAGTCGGCGTCACAAGATATTTACGTGCCAGATGGGCTAAAGATTCATATGTCTCTCATATAAACCTGCAATTGCAATCATTAATGCAACTTTTTCAAATTCATGCAGCTCAAATCAGTGATAAAATAAAATCATTTTTCTCAGAAATTGCAAAACAGAAAAATATGAGTGGTATTTGTATAAATTACAGATATAGAGTAACCTCCACTGGAAGTCTCCTTTAAAATCTCTGCATGTGCACGTTCTAAAAGGGTTAAAAAAAAAAGTGAGACATTATGGACTCAGTTTCAAAAGGCATCTGCTTTTCTGTCCATAATATTTTTAAATACGTGACTCCCCTGCAAATTCCAATGGCACTGAAAATTCAAAGCTCTCTGACACTTAATGATATCTCTTTTGTTTTGTTTTTCTTGAGTAAACCATTCCATAGATATTCCCATTCTTTTTCCTGGCTAATCACTATTATCTGAAGCAACAGCATGTATGGCTTTGCTATCACTCCATCATCATTCACCTTCAGCAACATACCTAAATGAATGAAAGGGCATCCAACTCTGACATGGCTGAATGGAAGATGAGAAAAGAAACTGTGAAAAGTGGAGGCCTAAATAAGAAAAATATTGTCTCTGGACCAGAGAATCGTTGAATGACTAGCAGGAGTGTTTTACTGCTTTTATTTATTTTATTTATTTTTCTTCTCCCAAATTTTCCTCTAGAGAAATCACATGGAAAATGTAGAGTGGAGAAATCAAACGACCATCAGAGAATTCATCCTACTGGGATTCGGGGATCTCCAGGGACTGCAGACTCCTCTCTTTCTGCTGTTCCTAGTGATCTACATTGTGACCATGGCCGGGAACATTCTCATTGTGGCCCTAGTTGTGACTGATCGGCAGCTTCACACCCCCATGTACTTCTTCCTAGGGAACTTGTCCTGCTTGGAGACCTGCTACACCTCCACCATCCTGCCCAGGATGCTGGCCAGTTTCCTGACTGGGGACAGAACCATTTCCTTTAGCGGCTGCATCACACAACTGTCCTTCTTTGTATTCATGGTGACTGCTGAGTGTTTACTCTTATTACTCATGTCTTATGACCGCTACTTGGCAATATGCAATCCTTTGCATTATGCAGCACTTATGAGCAGGCGGGTTTGCATCCAGATATTGTCTGGCTCTTGGATAATTGCCTTCTCTTGCAGCACTGTGATAACTTTTATGATGGTCAGGTTAACATTCTGTGGTCCCAACAGAATTGACCATTTCTTTTGTGATTTCACCCCAATGCTCAAACTCTCCTGCAGTGACACCAGCCTGATTGCACTGGTGGATCTAATCCTGTCATTTGCAATTATACTTCCTACACTCCTGTTAACCCTGACGTCCTATGTTTGCATCATCGCCACCATTTTGAGAATCCAGTCCACTACCGGGAGGCAAAAGGCCTTTTCCACCTGCTCCTCTCACCTCATTGTGGTTGCTACTTTCTATGGGTCACTCATTATTATTTACATGGCACCAAAAGCCGGCACTGCAGGAGACCTGCGCAAACTGTTCTCTGTCTTCTACACAGTCCTGACACCTTTGGCCAATCCTCTCATCTACAGCCTGAGGAACAAGGAGGTCAAAGAGGCTTTGAAGAAAGCTGGAGGCAAACTGGCTGCTCTGATAAGGAAGTGAATGAAATTCCTATGCTCTCTCTTTTAGACTGAGTATCAGAGGGGTAGCCGTGTTAGTCTGGATCTGTAAAAAGTGACAAAGAGTCCTGTGGCACCTTATAGACTAACAGACATATTGGAGCACAACCTTTCATGGGTGAATACCCACTTCGTCAGACGCAGGGTCTTTTAAACTGAGTCGATCCTCATTTTGTCCCTTGACTCGCTGAACAAAATGGCATCATGTGTGGACTGGGTGTGGGTGGTAGAATATCTCCCCTACTGAAGTTAAAATGAATTGAGGGTACTTCCATTTGCTCCTACTCTTTCACCATATCCAACAAAAATTTCTTGTCCTTATTTTCAAAGCCAGAATTACCACCCCCTTTCCTGTCCAACCTATCCTCACATGGCCAGCTCCCACCTTCCCTTTGCCAATGATGAAAGCCTGGATCTCTCAGTTCTCTGCTTCTTCAACCAGGACCTCAACAAGAACTTGGGCTGATATGGACCTTGGCCACCTAACTGTGATAAATTCCTATAAAAATCTTAGCATGAATCATTTGATAGTCCTCTTTTGTTCTTCTACAGCACTGCTAAATTTAACAGTAATCTTGCTCCTGTGAGGAAATGGGCCTGGCTGGCCTTCCCTATGTCAGTCAAGCTGACATCAAAGGCCCCAACGTGACTCCAGCAAGGGCTCGGTGTACCGGCCTTTACAAGGGCCTTTATAG
>NW_020664584.1:14736988-14800672 GCF_002925995.2 Terrapene triunguis
TTGCAATAAACTGGCCTCAGGCTTGAGTCTGTGAACTAAAATCAATGTGTGGGTGACTTTTTCCATGACACTCCTTTGCCACTAACTTCCTATGGAATATAGAGTCCTGAAGACTCTTACGGTACATCTTTACTGCACGCTTCTTTTGGTGTCGTGTAGAGCATATACATGGGTAGCCCCCACCCCCAGCATATGTATAAATAGTGATGTAGACAGAGACACACTGCTTAGGTGAGTAAAGACATGCCTGAAGAGGCTGGATATTTATACGAGTACATACACTATATGACTCTCTACGCACCCAAGCTGTGGCCTCTTGTCCACACCTCTATTTTTAGGAGTGTAGTGTTCCTCTTCCTTCCTGTTGCAGGGGCCTCTCCCCTCTGCAGGAAAAGACTGCAGGAGTGGGATAACGCTCCATCAGCTCTCTGCTGCCAGAGCCTTTCCCCAAGACATGTAGATTATGCAGCAATGTGGACACAGTGTGGTTTCTATTTCCTTGACACTAGTGTGTAGTGTAGACATAGGAGGACAAGATGTTCCAATTTTATAGGTACAGACCCGATATTTTGGGCTTTTCTTATATAGGCACCTATTACCCCCCACACTCTGTCCCAATTTTTCATGTTTGCTATCTGGTCACCCTATGGAGACATAGCCTCAGTTCAGCCCTGTGGAGCTTAGAGCCTCTTCAGCACTGATGATTCTCATTATCCAAACATTGTTTTTCCTGTTGGTTTGGGTGTCTCCTGAGATCCTTGGAAAATTGAGGCTCACTTGTATTTGCAAGAGCATCGTTCAGTTTCAGGTGCACTCTTCACTTTTCCACTTATCACAGCTTTCAGGTAGTGTCCCGAGGAATGTGCTGTTATGCGAATATCCCACATCCAAGCTCGCATTGGGCGCTGAATGGATTTAAGGCAGACGTTGTTGGCACCATTGGTAGGTTCAGACCTCAGTCTGTCATAAACACAAGACACTACCATAAATAAACTCTAGTCTTTCCAGATGGAAGAACATGAGTGGACATCTACAGGAAGTTCTACCACATCCCTGGTACTTTAGGGAGCAGCTCTGCCTGCGAGTAGAACTGACCGGGAATTTTCCATTGGAATGATTTTTCCATCGGATACAGTTTCTCCATAATTCAAATTTTCTGTGGTGTCACAGTGTCACACTGGCTCTGTAAGACAGAACAGGGGTCAGTGCATGTGTGAGTCATCTGCCTCCTAATGAGGTTTAAGGGGGGGATGTGGGGCCCTAGAGGGAAGAGAGAGACCTGGTGAATTAGTCAGGGAAATGGCAGGTGAGAGCTGCCTAAGACTCAGAAATCAGCAGGTCAGAGCTGCCTGAGACCAGGCAACCGGAGGAGGCCCCTGAAGGAAGCTGTAGGTGTTTCCGACAGGGAAGACGGAAGAGCAGCAAGAAGGTTTTGCTGCCTGGAGACCTGGAGAGGGCTGAAGGCAGGAGTGGACACAGAAAGAGTTGCCTGCTGGCTTCCAGACTAGAAAGCTGGAGCCGAGGGCTGAAGGCAGGGGAGCAGAAAGGGGCTTTCCCACTTGTGTCCACACTGGAGAGCTGAAGTGATTCCCGCAGAAAGGCGGTGGGGGCTCATGCTGACAAGGGCAGGGTTGCTCCCCAAGTGGAGGGTCTGGGGGCAGGGGGGCTCTCCTGCAGAAGGGACAAGAGAGGAGTGATGAAGCGCCCAGGTATGGTGGAAAACACCTCCCAGCAAGGAGGCTGTGCAAGTTCCCGCTGGGAAGAGCGGGGGTTTTAAGGCCTACATGCACTAAGTGTGTGAAATGGATTTAGGTTTTGGATTTGTACCGGGGATCAATTGAAACATGTTTTAGCAGTAATCCAGACCAAAGGAGATGTTTTATTTAAGCAAGAGAGCCTGTTTGTGGAGTGAATGGTGACAAGGAATAAGGGAAACTGAGGCGAGAGCTCCTGTTCTGCCATGGCCTGCTGCTGGAGGATGCAGTAGGACCATAGGCACTAACGCCATGGGTCCTCTTGGGCTCAAGCACCCACCAAAAATAAATATGGGGAGTGCTCAGCACCTGCAGGGTCTGATTAATCTTTTGTGGATTCTACCCTGTTCTGCCTACACTCCGCCCTAGGGCCCCACCCCTGCTTGGCCTCTTTTCCTTGAGGCCCTGCCAATGCTCCGCTCTGAGGCCCTGCCGCCGCTCAGCCTCTTCCCCATGAGGCTCCGCCTGCCCCTCGCATCGGGGGAGGGCAGACAGGAGCGTGCACCGGCAAAAACAAAAGTCAGCACCTGTGCCTAGGACACATGGGAAAATTTCAATTTTTGCCAAAACATTTCAATTTTCTAACAGGAAAATCAAAACTATGTTTTTTCTGGGGCGGGGGAGCAAGAGGGGAAGTTCAGTCCCACTCAAACTGTAATTTTTTTTTTTGACCCAAAATGTTTTATTTCAGCTCCGTTCCTTGTAAATGTTAAACTGCCTTTCCCTAGCACATTGCCTGATGGGAGTAGTAGTTCCAGTCCCCATTGTCTCCATCACAGGAGGACTACATCTCCCACAATGCAGTGTGGACCCAGCGGTTTTAGCAGTGTGTTGGGAGGGCATCAGGGGAGTCAGATGAATGTGGTTGCATCATGAGAACTGTAGCCCAGCCAGGGATCCTGAACCAGAGGTAAGAATGGGGGAATCACCCATCTCCGGTCTCTCTCAGTGCACCTGCTCAGGAAACAGGCCCCACACTTACAGAATTCCCCCCTGAGAGAGGTGATTCTCCCACTGCCAGGCTAGGGCTGGGATTACAGCACCCTAGGTATCAATGTGATTTCTCAGTGGGTTGAACTGATTTTGGCATCATTGTTTCTTCCCTTGGGCAACCAGTTGTAAGGAGAGCTGGGTAGGAAATGTTCTTCCTGCGCTACAAAACTTTTTTGAGATGTCAAAAGATTTTCTAATAGCACCTTGGGATGAAACTGAGACCTTCCAATGTTTTGTTGAGGAAAATTCAGAGACAGAAAGGTGATAGCTCAGTGGTAAGGACACTTAATTAGATGCCAGAGAGCTGAGTTCAAATTCCTGTTCTGACTGGTTTGGAGCAGAGACTTTAAACTTTCCTGGATCTCACATAAGTGCTTGAGCTGCAAGGCTGTTCTGGGGTGGATGTTTTCCCTCTTGTAGCTGTTCCACTTTGTATAAATAACTAAATATTTCTTGGAGCAGGGACATGAATCTACATATCTCACAACCAGGCTGGGTGCCATAGCTCAGTGGTACACTGAGTTAATCTCACTCACTGTGTTTAGCCCAATGAATAATTAATTATTTGGACAAAGTGCAACAGCTCTAACAGGAAAGAGTGAAAACAAGACAGACTCTGTAGCCAATTGGTTAGAACACTCATATGGGAGGCTACATAGGGCTAACTTCTTGCTCCAAATCAGAGATTTGAGCCGGGGTCTTCTACATCTCAACTAAGTGCACTAACCACTCGACAACTGGCTCCTTCACTAGTTTTGACCTGAAATTCCATCCTAGATCTGAGGAAACCTTTGTGGCCTCTGTATTGGTTATGATGAAGCTGCATCTTCTGATGAAAGCTCATTTTGTCGAAATTTTTTGCCCAGTTCTACTGGTAAGTCTGATGAGCAGAGGGCTGTCTCCAAACGAGTATTGTTTATTTCCCACAGTAGGAACAAAGGATAATGTAAGAGAAAATAAAGGATTTTATACTAACAACAGTCCTATGTGCAAGTCTGTCTTACCTAGAGACTTACTATCCATTGGCAGAGACCACAGGCAGTTCCCTCTTTCTTCCAGGACCCTAAACACTGGTCTCTATCTGTGAGACCCACTTCTTATCAGCAGCTCCCTAAAACAACTGTCACTTCCCTTGAAAATTACACTATTATCTGCCCTAGAAGCCCTTTGTTACTGGTTCCTGGGATTTTGGGGTTCTCTTGTGTTTACACACTGGAATCCCTCCCTCCGCTGATGGTCAGAGATGGGGACATCAAAGTGAATTATTCTAGCGTTGTCCCTTAACAGTTATTAGATGAGCAGTTATGTTCTCATTATTGTTCTTTTTCCTCCCTCTGTTGACTTAGTCCTACACAAACACACAGTAAATATCCCAGCATTTAATCTCTTGTGTTCATATGACAAACCCCTTTACATCAATCAGACAAACAGAGAGCATGTAATATCCCTGAATTATCTAACATCAAAGCCTATCACAGGAACAAAAGGGGAGTATCATATGGGCAAGTATTATTTATTGAATGTGGTGAAAGAGTAGGAGCAAATGGAGGTATCCTCAATTCATTTTAACTTCAGTAGGGGAGATATTCTACCACCCACACCCAGTCCATACGTGATGCCATTTTCTTCAGCAAGTTGAGGGACTGGATAAGGTTCCAGTCAGTCTAAAAGAGAAACCGTACACATTTCATTCACCTCCTTATGAAAGCAGCCAGTTTGCCTCCAGCTTTCTTCAATGCCTCTTTGACCACTTTGTTTCTCAGGCTGTAGATGAGAGGATTGACCAAGGGTGTCAGGACAGTATAGAAGACAGAGAACACTTTGTGCAGGTCTCCTGCAGTGCCAGCAGTTGGTATCATGTAACTAATGATGAGTGAGCCATAGAAAGTAGCAACTACGATGAGGTGGGAGGAACAGGTGGAAAAGGCCTTTTGCCTCTCGGTGGTAGAGGGGATTCTCAGGATGGTGGCAATGATACAAACATAGCACATCAGGGTTAACAGGAATGTAGGAAGTATAATTGCAAAACACAGTAATAGATTCACCACTTCAATCAGGCTGGTGTCACTGCAGGAGAGTTTGAGCATCAGGGCAAAATCACAAAAGAAATGGTCAATTTTGTTGGGGCCACAGAATGTTAACCTGGCCATCAAAAGAGTTATCAAGGTACTAGTAAAGAAGGCCATTATCCAAGAGCCAGACACTAGCTGTATGCGAACCCAGCTTCTCATAAGTGCTGCATAATGCAAGGGATTGCATATTGCTAAGTAGCGGTCATAAGACATGACTAATAGGAGGAAACATTCGGCAGTCACCATGAATACAAAGAAGTACAGTTGTGTGATGCAGCCGCTATATGAAATGGTTCTATCCCCAGTCAGGAGACTGGCCAGCATCCTGGGCAGGATGGTGGAGGTGTAGCAGGTCTCCAAGCAGGACAAGTTCCCCAGGAAGAAGTACATGGGGGTGTGAAGGTGCTGATCAGCCACAACTAGCACAAGAGTGAGGATGTTCCCAGCCATGGTTACAATATAGATCACTAGGAACAGCAGGGAGAGAGGGGTCTGCAGTTCTGGGAGATTCCCGAATCCCAATAGGATGAATTCTGTGATGAACGTTTGATTGCTCCACTCTACATTTTCCATGAGTTTTCTCTAGAGGAAAAGAGGGAAAAGAGATATAATAATAATAATAGATAGCTTTTAAAAAACCCTGCTAGTCATTTGACTATTCTCTGGTCCAGAGACAATATATTTCTTATTTAGGCAGAGGTAAATAAGCATCCATGGTTCACATTATCTTTTCTCATCTTCCATTCAGCTGTGTCAGAGTTGAATACCCTTTCATTCATTTGCAGGATGTTGCTGAAGGTCAATGATGATGGAGTGATAGCAAAACCATACATGCTGTTGCATCAGAAAATAGTGATTAGTTTAGAAAAAGGATAGGAACATCTATGGAAAGGTTTACTCTAGAAAACAAAACAAAAGAGATATCATTGAGTGTTGGAGGGCTTTGAATTTCTGTACAGCTGGAATTTGCAGGGGAGTCATATATTTAAAAATATTATGGACATAGAAGCAGATGCCTTTTGAAAATAAGTCCATAGTGTCTCCCTTTCTCCCCCCACCCCCACCCCCCCGAACCCTTTTAGAATGAGCACTCACTGAGACTGTAAAGTGAACTTTCAGGGGAGACTCCTGTATATCTGTAATTTATACAAATACCAGTGTTACATTTTCTGCTTTGCCATATAGGAAACCAATGATTTTATCACTGATTTGAGCTGCACAAATTTCGAAATGCTGCACTAATGATATGATGATGCTGTTTGCTAGGCAGAGACAGATATCTCTACGTGGAAGTAGATTGCTCATATTAGTCAATATTTGTTCTTTTGTTTGATGTTCTTTTGTTTGACATTCTTTTCTTTCTTACTTTGCCTATCTGTCAGTTTTGATTATTATCAGTGGAAATATTTTTTCTTGGTACTGGGTGTTTACAGTGAAATCAACATTTGTGGACATGCATGGACAGAAATCAAATCCTTTCAAGCCTCCTGATCAGTTTTATATTGGAGAAGGCAGAGAAGCAGAAGTATGATTGTGTGTCACTTATTCGTTTATGGCCCTATAATGGTAGATACTTTACAAATATTTATAAGTAGTAGACAGTCCCAACCTTGAAGTGCAAACAAGATAAATCTTTGAGGTAGCTTTTAAATCTCAACCTATGGGGCAGATATCCAGTGGTATTTATTTACTTAAAGATGCATATTAGTTTAAGCAGGGTAGGCACCTAAAAACACAAAAATCAAAGGGAGTTAGGTATGTAATCTTCTGCCGTGCTTTGGAAAATCCCTCAAGATGCCTTTCTGCATCTTCAGGTGACTAAATACCCCCAAGGGAAACACTTTTAGTTTGTGATTTTTGGACTAAAGGTTGACATTTTCCACTGAAAACTTTGATCCGGATGAAAAAGTTTTCATTTTCATAGAATTTTACATGTGGGGGTGGGGGAGAAACATTTTCTGACCAATTCTAGATTTTATTCCATGTTTCTTGTTCTGAGTTTCTTCATATGATTTGCAAACTCAGCCAAGACACAGTAAATGACAGAGAAGATTAACACCCCTTTGGTTAATAGGAAGCATAAATCTCACCTGTAAAGCTGCAGTCCTACTAGACTGATGCTGTGACATCTTCTCTTAGCCTTGTCATTTTCTAACTGCCTGAAGTTTCTCTCAGAACTTTTCATATACTTTCTTTCTCTTAGTAAAGTGAACTAAGACCATGCGTAGGATAGCATTGATTCATTTTAGTAGCATTTGTAAAGGGAGTAATGCATCCTTTTATATTGATATCCTTCATGTCATCTTCCTTTGATGCAGCTACCACAGGATATTTTAGTTAAGGTGATGGGGGACTTAATTAAGAGAACATTTAATTTGTTGGCAATATTAACTCTCAAGGCAATCAAACGTCTAACCTTAGCTGAATTATCAAGGGCTTACATATTAGGCCAGTGGTTCTCAAACTTTTGTACTGGTGACCCCTTTCACATAGCAAGTTCCAACCCCCTCCCTTTATAAATTAAAAGCACTTTTTTATATATTTAACACCATTATAAATGCTGGTGGCAAAGCGGGCTTTGGGGTGGAGGTTGACAGCTGACAACACCCGCCCCCCATTTAAGAACCTTTCAACCCCTTGAGGGGTCCCAACCCCCAGTTTGAGAACCCCTGTATTAGTTTGAGGGACACTATAGAAAATCTATCTATCTATCTGTCCCACTGTTGTATTTAGCTCTGACACTCCGATTACATGAAAAACTGAAGAAGAACTCTGTTTAGCTTGTGGGCGTCTCTCTCTCATTAATAGAAGTTGGTCTCTCTTAAAAATAAATATTGATATTATCGGCTGAAATGATCAAAAAATAAAAAATTAATTTTGCCAAGCCTAATTATATGCGGCAGCTCTTTATGTATGGAAATAGCAACAAAAGTATTACAATTACTCCTGGGGGGATTCAGTGCCCAAAATAAAAAATTCTGCAAGAACAACAAAAAATTCTGCGCACATTATTTCAAAATTCTGCAAAATTCTGCATATGAGCTCCCAGCAAGGAGGTGGTGCAAGTTCCTGCTGGGAAGAGCGGGGGTTTTAAGGCCTACATTCACTGAGTGTGAGAAATGCATTTAAGTTTGGGATTTGTACTGAGGATCATTTGAACCATGTTTTGGCAGTAAACCAGCCCAGAGGAGATGAATTATTTAAGCAAGAGAGCCTGTTGTGGAGTGAATGGTGACAAAGAATAAGGGAAATTGAGGCGGGAGCTCCTGTTCCGCCATGACCTGCTGCTGGAGGATGCCGCAGGACGAAAAGCACCGACTCCGTGGGTTCTCTCAGGCTCAAGCACCCACCGAAAAAAATAGGGGGTGCTCAGCAATCTTTTATGGGCTTTACGCCTGCTCTGTCCACACTCCACCGCTCGGCCTCTTCCCCAGGAGGCCCCGCCTGCCCCTCGCATGGGGGGAGGGGGCAGAGGGAAGCACCCTCCCACAAAAACAAAAGTCAGCACCTGTGCCCAGGACCACATGGGAAAATTTCAATTTTTACCAAAACATTTCAATTTTCTAACAGGAAAATCAAAAATATATTGGGGGGCAGAGGCAAGAGGGGAGGTTCAGTCCCACTCAAACTGTAATTTTTTTTGACCCAAAATGTTTTATTTCAGCTCCGTTCTTTGCAGTGGTGCAAGTAGAAATCATTTTTTGCAGGTACTGCACTCATGGGAGGGACACAAGGGGGGGCACATGACCTCCCCACGTGACTCTCCATGTGACTCCTCCCCACCCTGCCCCCAACCCGGGTCTCCCATGCTCTCTCCGTCCTCTCCGACACAAACAGATGCATTTGTAAAATGATGCTTTGGGCCGCTGGTGCCACCTGTACATCCAGGTGTCATTGAGGATCCAGCAGCACCCCAAATTGAAAACTTCTTAAATGAAAGAAGAATAGGAAGGACAATCACCCCACTTTCCCTTAACACACTATCAGTGCTTGTCTTATGTCCAAACTAAGCTTCTGCCAGCTTGCCTTTATCTAAGAGTATGTCTTCATTACCAATGTTAAAGCACTGTCGTGGCTGTGCTTTAACTTGGCTGTGTAGTCGCGGCACCAGTGCTGGGAGAGAGTTCTCCCAGCGAGGTAAAAAAAAAAACCCACGAGGTGAGTAGCTACCAGCGCTGGGAGTGCGGCTCCCAGTGCTGGAGCACTGTCTACACTACCACTTTACAGCGCTGAAACTTGCATCTCTCAGGGTTGGCTTTTTTTTAACATCCCTGGGTGAGACAGTTTCAGCGCTATAAAAAGTGGCAGTGTAGACAAGGCCTAAGTATTGCTTTCCGCCAGGCACTAGGAATACAAAGATGCTGCGCCATCTGGGTTTGATGGAAAAGAGACTTAGAACTGTGTGTGCCATGTACACCTTGATAGAACTGCAGCCCAAATTGTTTTATTATTTTCCCCAGCACGACATACAGGAGGGGCAATCAAAATCAGCCTGGCAGAACGTGCATGAGAACTGTCCCTGGACAGAGAAGCAATTGATCAAAATCACATTCTCTGATCTCTTGGGGCAAATCCTGTTCCCATTGAGATCAAAAGGAGTTTTGCTATTGAGTTCAATGGGAACAGGCTTTGACAATTGCAGAGGAAAGAACAAAATCACTCAAGCAAGGGCCATGTTGCTTATACCACAGGTATCAAAGGCTGCTGATTCACATGAGAAAGTCAGCAGACATCTGATCTTTGTCCATTGCAAGGGAGTAATCAGCAACCAATGAGGCTAGAACAGTCTCTGTACCATATCCAACTTATAAGTCCATCTGCAAAGGATCAAGGAAATATGAAGGCTCCAGATTACCTCAAAGTCTTCAGTCCCTTGGTTAGAATGCCCCCATCAGTATACGTTCATAGTCCAGAGGCTGGAGCAGGAATCAAAAACACTGTTTAAAAACCTTCTGTCCCCCCTCCCCCCCCCGGACTCCTGTCCAACTTAACAGCACACTACACGGGGGGGGGGAGTGATAGCTCAGTGGTTTGAGCATTGGCCTGCTAAACCCACGATTGTGAGTTCAATCCCTGAGGGGGCCATTTAGGGATCTGTGGCAAAAATCTGTTTTGGGATTGGTCCTGCTTTGAGCAGGGGGTTAGACTACATGATCTCCTGAGTTCCCATTCAACCCTGATATGCTAACAAACTTATACAAAGCGTATCACTGTACTTGCACTCCTGGTTTGTAAATGTTAAACTGCCTTTCCCTAGCACATTGCCTCATGGGAGTTGTAGTTCCTGTCTCCATCACTGGAGGACTACATCTCCCACAATGCAATGTGGAGCCAGCAGTTTTAGCAGTGTGTTGGGAGGGCATCGGGGAGGCAGATGAATGTGGTTGCATCATGGGAACTGTAGTCCAGCCAGGGATCCTGGACCAGAGGTAAGAATGGGGGAATCACCCATCTCCTGTCTCTCTCAGTGCACCTGCTCAGGCAAAAGGCCCCACACTGAGAGAAGTGTGATTCTCCTGCTGTCAGGCTGGGGCCAGGGTTACAGCACCCTAGGTATCAATGTGAGTTTGCAGTGGGTCCCACTGGTTTTCGCATCATTGGTTCTTCCCTTGGGCAACCAGTGGTAAAGAGAGCTGGGTAGGAAATGATCTTCCTGTGCTACAAAACTTTTTTGAGATGTTAAAAGATTTTCTAATAGCACTTGCAACTGAGACCTTCCAAAGTTTCCTTGAGGAAAAGTCAGAGACAGAAAGGCGATAGCTCAGTGGTTAGGACACTTAATTAGATGCCAGAGAGCTGAGTTCAAATTCCTGTTATGCCTGGTTTGGAGCAGAGACTTTAAACTTTCCTGGATTTCAAATAAGTGCTTGAGCTGCAAGGCTGCTATCCATTGGCAAGGACTTACTATCCATTGACAGAGACCACAGGCAGTTCCCTCTTTCTTCCAGGACCCTAAACACTGGTGTCTATCTGTGAGACTCGCTTCTCATGAGCAGCTCCCTAAAACAACTGCCACTTCCCTCAACAATAGCACTTTTATCCCCCCTAGAAGCCCTTTGTCACAGGTTCCTGGACTTTTGGGCTTATCTTGTGTTTACACACTGGAATCCCTCCCTTGGCTGATGGTCAGAGATGGGGACATCAAAGTGAATTATTCTAGCATTGTCCCTTAACAGTTGTTAGATGAGCAGTTATGTGAAGTCATTGTTCTTTTTCCTACCTCTATCAGTTTAGTCCTACACAAATACACACTAAATATCCCAGGTTTCAGAGTAGCAGCCATGTTAGTCTGTAAATTTGTTAGTCTCTAAGGTGCCACAAGTACTCCTGTTCTTTTTCTAGTAAATATCCCAGCATTTAATCTCTTGTGTTCATATGACAAACCTCTTTACATCAATCAGACAAACATAGAGAGCATGTAATATTCCTGAATTATCACAAATCAACACCTACTACAGGAAGAAAAGTGGAGTATCATATGGGCAAGTATTATTTATTGGGTATGATGAAAGAGTAGGAGTAAATCGAGGTATCCTCAATTCATTTTAACTTCAGTAGGGGAGATATTCAATCACCCACACCTATTCCATGCATGATGCCATTTTCTTCAGCACCTTCAGGGTCAGGATAAGGTTCTACTCAGTCTAAAAGAGAGACCGTAGGAATTTCATTCACCTCCTTATGAAAGCAGGCAGTTTGCCTCCAGCTTTCTTCAATGCCTCTTTGACCTCCTTGTTTCTCAGGCTGTAGATGAGAGGATTGACCAAGGGTGTCAGGACAGTATAGAAGACAGAGAACACTTTGTGTAGGTCTCCTGCAGTGCCAGCAGTTGGTATCATGTAAATAATGATGAGTGATCCATAGAAAGTAGCAACTACGATGAGGTGGGAGGAGCAGGTAGAAAAGGCCTTTTGCCTCCCGGTGGTGGAGGGGATTCTCAGGATGGTGGTGATGATACAAACATAGGATATCAGGGTTAACAGGAATGTAGGAAGTATAATTGCAAAACACAGTAATAGATCTACCAGTTCAATCAGGCTGGTGTCACTGCAGGAGAGTTTGAGCATCGGGGCAAAATCACAAAAGAAATGGTCAATTTTGTTGGGGCCACAGAATGTTAATCTGGCCATCAAAAGAGTTATCAAGGTACTAGTAAAGAAGGCCATTATCCAAGAGCCAGACACTAGCTGTATGCAAACCCAGCTTCTCATAAGTGCTGCATAATGCAAGGGATTGCATATTGCTAAGTAGCGGTCATAAGACATGACTAATAGGAGGAAACATTCGGCAGTCACCATGAATACAAAGAAGTACAGTTGTGTGATGCAGCCGCTATATGAAATGGTCCTGTTCCCAGTCAGGAGACTGGCCAGCATCCTGGGCAGGATGGTGGAGGCATAGCAGGTCTCCAAGCAGGACAAGTTCCCCAGGAAGAAGTACATGGGTGTGTGAAGGTGCTGATCAGTCACAACTAGCGCAAAAGTGAGGATGTTCCCAGCCATGGTTACAATATAGATCACTAGGAACAGCAGGGAGAGAGGGGTCTGCAGTTCTGGGAGATTCCCGAATCCCAATAGGATGAATTCTGTGATGAACGTTTGATTGCTCCACTCTACATTTTCCATGAGTTTTTCCTAGAGGAAAAGAGGGAAAAGAGATATAATAATAATAATAATAATAATAATAATAATAATAATTAATTGTTTAAAAAAAACCCTGCTAGTCATTCAACTATTCTCTCATCCAGAGACAATATTGTTCTTATCTAGGCCGAAGTACCTACACCTCCATGTTTCACATTTTCTTTTCTCATCTTCCATTCAGCTGTGTCAGAGTTGGATGCCTGTTCATTCATTTAGAGGATGTTGCTGAAGGTGAATGATGATGGAGTGATAACAAATCCATGCATGCTGTCGCATCAGAGAATAGTGATTAGCCAAGAAAAAGTATGGGAATATCTATTAAATGTTTTACTCCAGAAAACAAACAAAGTAGATGTTACTGAGTGTCGGAGGGCTTTGAATTTCTGTGCAGTTGTTATTTGCAGGGGAGTCCCGTATTTAAAAATATTATGGACATAGAAGCAGATGCCTTTTGAAATTAAGTCCATGGTGTCTCACTTTTTTCCCCTGGAACCCTTTTAGAAAGAGCACTTACTGAGATTATAAAGTGAACTTTCAGGGGAGGCTCCTGTATATCTGTAATTTATACACATACCACTGTTATATTTTCTGCTTTGCCATATAGCAGACCAATGCTTTTATCACTGATTTGAGCTGCACACATTTTGAAATGCTGCACTAATGATTTGATGATGCTGTTTGCTAGGCAGAGACAGATATCTCTACATGGAAATAGATTGGTCATATTAGTCAATATTTGCTCTTTTGTTTGACATAAGAAATGAAAAAAGAAAACCATATCTTGAAACCATATATTTCAGTGAAATCCAAGAGCAAAAGCATATCTTAAAGGAAGTATATATATTTTTAACCTATGTCTCCCTCCTGTGTGTATGTCAGAGTTACAGTGTATGTTTGTATATGAAGCCCAGGTTGAAGCAATCCAGTAATAGGTAAGAGCTGATACCTAGGCTTGTCAGAAATCATTTTTTAAATCATTTCAATGGCTATTATCAATTCATAGATTCATAGATTCATAGATTCTAGGACTGGAAGGGACCTCGAGAGGTCATCGAGTCCAGTCCCCTGCCCGCATGGCAGGACCAAATACTGTCTAGACCATCCCTGATAGACATTTATCTAACCTACTCTTAAATATCTCCAGAGATGGAGATTCCACAACCTCCCTAGGCAATTTATGTTCATTTTTAAGCAGTTTTTACTATTTTCATTTATTTAAATTTTCCCTGTTTTGAGAGATGGTAGGACAGACAATTATTGAACGACATCAGATATCAAGATAGAAAAAGTTCCAGCTTTATAACTATTAAATCACAAATTGTCAACAACACATGTCAAAATATACAAAGCAAGTAACCTGAAATCGGGTTTTGCTTTATTTCATTAAGTAGTCCATGTGTAAGAAGTCTAATTTAAGAGTCTAAGTCACCGGATTTGGACTCTATGTTCTCAGGCACCATTTTTCTTACTTTACCAATCTGTAAGTTTTTATTATTATCAGTGGAAATATTTTTTCCTTGGTATTCGGTGTTTACAGTGAAATCAACATTTGTTGACATGCATGGATAGAAATTGAATCCTTTCAAGCCTCCTGATCAGTTTTATATTGGAGAAGGCAGAGAAGCAGAAGTATGATTGTGTGTCACTTATTTGATTATGGCTCTATAATGGTAGATACTTTACAAATATTTATAAGTAGTAGACAGTCCCAGCCTTGAAGTGCAAACAAGATAAATCTTTGAGGTAGCTTTTAAATCTCAACCTGTGGGGCAGATATCCAGCGGTATTTATTTACCTAAAGATGCACATTAGTTTAAGCAGGTTAGGCACCTAAACACACATTAAAATCAAAGAGAGTAAGGTGTCCAATCTGTTCCTGTACTTTTGAAAATCCCCTTAGATGCCTTTCTGCATCTTCAGGTGACTAAATAGCCTAGAAAATCTGATGCCAAGGGAAACATTTTTAGTTTGTGATTTTTGGACAAAAGGTTGACATTTTCCACTGAAAACTTTGATCTGGATGAAAAAGTTTTCATTTTTATAAAATTTTACATGGCGCGGGGGGAAGGGTGGGAGGACTTTTTCTGACCAACTCTAGATTTTATTTATTCCATGTTTCTTTTTCTGAGTTTCTTCATATGATTTGCAAACTCAGCTAAGACACAGTAAATGACAGAGAAGATTAACACCCCTTTGGTTAATAGGAAGCATAAATCTTACCTGTAAAGCTGCAGTCCTACTAGACTGATGCTGTGACATCTTCTCTTAGCCTTGTCATTTTCTAACTGCCTGAAGTTTCTCTCAGAACTTTTCATATACTTTCTTTCTCGTAGCAAAGTGAACTAAGACCATGTGGTAGGATAGCATTGATTCATTTTAGTAGCATTTGTAAAGGGAGTAATGCATCTTTTATTTTTATATCCTTCATGTCATCTTCCTTTGAGGCCGCTACCACAGGATATTTTAGTTAAGGTGATGTGGGACTTAATTAAGAAAACATTTAATTTATTGGCAATTTTAACTCTCAAGGCAATCAAACTTCTAACCTTAGCTGAATTATCAAAGGCTTACATACTAGGTCAGTGGTTCTCAAACTTTTGTACTGGTGACTCCTTTCACATAGCAAGCCTCTGAATTTGACCCCCCCCCCCCGCCTTTATAAATTAAAAACACTTTAATATATTTAATACCATTATAAATGCTGGAGGCAAAACGGGCTTTGGGATGGAAGCTGACAGCTCACAACACCTCCTCCCCCATGTAAGATCCTTGCAAACCCTTGGGGGTGGGGGGTCCCAACCCCCAGTTTGAGAACCCCTGTACTAGTTTGAGGGACACTATAGAAAATCTGTCTATCTACACAAATGTATAAGAATCTTCTGGAGTTACCAGTTAATGGAGTTATCCTTTATCTGTTTTTGAGAGGCTCAAATGTTAGGGAAGTCAATGAAACACTGCTGACATATATCACTGGAGGATCTGGTCAAGTGTGTAAGATCCAAACTCTCCTCCCAAATGGAAACTTTTCATTTGATATAGATTATTCTAGGGTTCCTCCTTCAGGACTCCTCATCCCACATCCTAGATCATCTCTCCACCACACAGGTATTCCCCAATCCCTTATATAAATGTGGGGCAAAGAATCACCTATGTCAGTAACTCAGCAGAATGGTATAAGTCTGGTGACCGACTCTTTTAAGTGTTTCTAATACTCCTTAGGCTGGGCTACTCTTAGGGTTCCTTCGTCATTAATTCCGGGCCCATACCCTAGATCCTCTGTCACCAACTCATTCCTACTTCCCTTAATATCAAGGCAAAGGTATGAATCACCTGTCTGAGTGAGGCATCAGAATGGTATAGCCCTGCTGGCTAGCTCCTCCATTCATGAATGACTCCATTCATGAATCATCATGTAACTCATGGGATGACTCCTGGTTTACAATATTATAGCTATAATTAACATATTAACATATAGTTATTACCGTAATATTGGTAACTGATGAGAGGGCCTATTTAGTGCAGGTCCTTGGGGGTCAGTCCTGGGTCTGGTTCTGTTCAATATTTTCATTAATGACCTGGATAATGGAGTGGAGAGTATGGTTATAAAATGTGCAGATGACACCAAGCTCTTTGGAAGACAGGATCAGAATTTAAAATGACCTTGATAAACTGGAGACTTGTTCTGAATTCAACATAAAGAAATTCAATAATGCTAAGTGCAAAGTACTTCACTTTGGAAGGAAAAATCAAATGCAGAACTACAAAATGGGGAATAACTGGCTAAGTGGTCATTCTGCAGAAAAGGATCTGGGGGGTTGAGTGCTAGGTGATGCTAACAATTTGTGTTTAAACGGTTATAAAACTTTAACTTTTTGAATCTCAATGTCTACTGTAATTAATTAATTACTATCTGAACACTCCTTCACCTAGTTTCACTCAACTGTTAAAATTTAATTAAATAAAAATTGAAAAAAAAATGCTTAAAACCCATCATTTTGTGCAGATGTGAAAATTTTACATGTATAAAAATCTAAAATTACAAACAAACAAACACTTAAAAACTGTGGCCCCAACAGAGATACTGTTTTTATGAGTCATTACAAATATATGTAACCCCCCTAACCTTCCTTTTTCCTATGACTGCAGAGGTGTAATTGCCCATTTCATCTTAAATGTTCCCTTGCAACATGTGTTTACCCCGTATGCTACACAATCTGTCCCACTGTTGTATTTAGCTCTGACACTCCGATTACATGAAGAACTGAAGAAGAACTCTGTTTAGCTTGTGGGCTTGTCTCTCTCACCAACAGAAGTTGGTCCAATAAAAGATATTACCTTACCCACTTTGTTTCTCTTAAAAAGTGAACATTGATATTACCATCTGAAATGATCAAAAAATAAAAATTGAATTTTGCTAAGCCTAGTTATATGCAGCAGCTCTTTATTTATGGAAATAGCAACTAATGTATTACAATTACTCCTGGGGAAATTCTGCGACAAAAATTAAAAATTATGCAACAAAAAAAATAAAAATTCTGTGCACAATATTTTAAAATTCTGCATATTTTATTTGTTAGAGTTACACAATATATTCACAGCAGTTTCAATTATTTTTGGTCATTTATTTCAAAATATCTGTCAGCAAATATGTCTGTAACAAAACAGACAACAAAAAAGATTTAGAAAATGTTTTTTTTGAAAAATAGATTCCTTGTTAGGCATATTAATACAGAACTCTGAGTAATAATTAATTTAAACTACAATACAGAACCGTCCCTTGCAAACACTTGAGGGAGTCGGGGTAACAGAGGAGTTGAGGGAGAGGGAAGTAAATTGCTGGGAAGGAGCCTGGGTGTGAACTTGGAGGCTTGTTGGGTATGAGTGGGAGAAGTATTGAACAGGTTTTTTCAGGGGGCAGGGAGGGATTGTTAGGGAGCTTCCCCCATGCAGACCCTTGCTGACCCCTAGCCTCTTGCATTCAGTCAGGCACATCTGCCCCTGTCCCCATGTGTTCATATACCCCCATGTGTCCTTGCACCCCCTGTTCACATGTCCCTCCATCCCCACTCAGACACCCACTCCACACATCCCCATGTGGCCCTGAAAACCCTTCCCCTGTCCTCATGTGTCTCTGTGTCCCCAGACAGCCACTCCCATCCCTATGTGTCCCTGTCCCCCTCCTCCTGTCCCCATGTGTCTCTGTGCCCCCATACAGCCACTCCCATCCCTATGTGTCCCTGTCCCCCTCCCCCTGTTCCCATGTGTCTCGGTGCCCCCACCCAGCCACCCCCATCCCTATGTGTCCCTGTCCCCCCCGTCCCCATGTGTCTCTGTGCCCCTCAGAGCCACTCCCTTGTCCCTGTCCCCCTCCCTGTCCCCATGTGTCTCTGTGCCCCCACCCAGCCACCCCATCTCTTTGTGTCCCTGTCCCCCTCCCCCGTCCCCACGTGTCTCTGCACGGCTGGCTCCAGGCACCAGTGCAGCAAGCAGGTGCTTGGGGCAGCCAACGGAAAGGGGCGGCACGTCCGGGACTTCGGCAGCAATTCAGCGGTGGGTCCCTCAGTCCCTCTCGGAGGGAAGGACCCGCCGCCGAATTGCCACCGAAGAATGAAGCGGCGGCGGTAGAGCTGCTGCCGAAGTGCCGCCAATCACGGCTTTATTTTTTCTTTTTTTTCCCCGCTGCTTAGGGCAGCAAAAATGCTGGAGCTGGCCCTGTGTCTCTATGCCCCCACACAGCCACCCTCTATCTCTATGTGTCCCTTTACCCCCTCCCCCATCCCCATGCGGCTCTGCACCTCCCTCCCCCCTGTGGCCCTGCGCCTCCACTTCCACTGAGCCTGCCCCAGTATGCCCCCCCCCCCCATAGGGTGACCAGATGTACCGATTTTATAGGTTTCAGAGTAGCAGCCGTGTTAGTCTGTATCCGCAAAAATAACAGGAGTACTTGTGGCACCTTAGAGACTAACAAATTTATTAGAGCATAAGCTTTCGTGGGCTACAACCCACTTCTTCGGATGCATCCGAAGAAGTGGGTTGTAGCCCACGAAAGCTTACGATTTTATAGGGACAGTCCTGATTTTTGGGTCTTTTTCTTACATAGGCTCCTATTACCCCCCACCCCCTGTCCCGATTTTTCACATTTGCTGTCTGGTCACCCTACCCCCCCAACACCCAATGGTGTCTGTCTCCCCATAGCCCCTCTCTCTTCCATCGGTGGCAGGGAGCTGCTGCTGTTCTTGTGCCACAGCGCCCTCTGGTAGGCAAAAGGTGGAACTGCAACAACATTTCAGCAGAAGCTTTTTTCTGCACACAAAAAATTAAGATATGCGGGGCTTATTAATTATTCATGAATGCAGTAGCGTAGAATTCCCCCAGGAGTATACAATGCAGTAGGTGATCAAAATATTCTTAGAAACAAATCCATCTTCCTACAGAGGGGAGGGATAGTTCAATGGTTTGAGCATTGGCCTGCTAAACCCAGGGTTATGAGTTCAATCCTTCAGGGGGCCACTTAGGGATCTGGGGCAAAATCAGTACTTGGTCCTACTAGTGAAGGCAGGGGGCTGGACTCAATGATCTTTCAAGGTCCCTTCCAGTTCTAGGAGCTAGGATATCTCATTTATATATATATATATATATATATATATATATATATTCCAGATGAAAGAAAGAGCATATAGATATAATAATTAAAGACTCCTTGGGCAAGAGAGAGTGAGCATGGACAAGCATTAGGATGACTCCATAGCCTGGTGGTTAAAGCACTCACCTAGGCTGTGGGAGAGATAGAATCAGGTCCCCCTATTCCCATGACTCTTTAGGTAGTTGTCCAAAGTGGAAAGGCTTCAACAAGAGAGAATGAGGTGGCAGATACCTTTTTAAATCCCTTCTCCCCACTCAGCTGGAGGATGGAGTTGAACAAGGGTGGCCTACATCTCAGGTGTGTGCCCAAACCACTTGGCTATAAGTTATCTCTCCACCACCACAACAACATGGCTGCAACTTTCATTTTTCTGTGTGGGTGCTCCACTACGCTCCTTCCTCCAAGGCCCCACTCTTGCACTGCCTCTTCCTTCCCCCACTCTGCCCCTTCCCCCAAGAAACACATCCTTGCTTTGCTTCTTCCCACTCCCACTCCGCCCCCACCCCGAGTGCACCCTGCCCTTGCTCCACCTTTTCCCGACCGGGCTCTGCCCTCTCCCCCCAGAGCCTCTCACCCACCATTGAACAGCTGATCATCAGGTGGCTGGTGGGTGCTCCAGCCCTGGCCTATGCATGGCTGAGAATCCCATGCAGATGGAGGCTCGTCCCTACAGCCCAAATTCAGGTGTCAAACACCCTGAGAGGGTAGGACTTTACACACACCCTTCTACTTGGCATCTCTCTTTGGCTATTTTAGGCAGCTCCCCTCCAAGTTTTCTGGCTTTTGCCAGTCCCATCCTTAGGCACCTACCTTTCCCCATTAACTGTGTAAGGAGCCTAGACACCAAACTCAGGTTTTGAGAATAGCTGTGATTTTCTAGGTCCATAAAAGTTAGGCATTGAAACGCTCAGCATCCCAGTGCCTAAGTCCCTTTGTGAATCTAGCCCATAAGCACTTGACTCTGAGTTCAGTGGAAGCTTTGGCTGAATAAGGAACAAGTAAGGTCATCAAACTTTGTCTCTGTGGGACATTTGGTTGAATAAGGAGGAGGGAGGACTTGAGGTTATCTGTCCACCAGCTGGTGGCTCAGATTTCTTTTTCACATTGTTCTCCCTTGGACCACAAATGATTAGTGGAGCTCTCCCTGGTGCAGTCTGAGACCAAGCCAAGGTTGGATTGGGGTGATCAGTCTGTGTGAAGATGTCCTTCTGACACAGCAGCATGCAGAGTCACACAACTGGAAAACCACTGGCTGGGAAAGCGTGCAAGAAGTTCAGCTGGAACGAGATTTTACATAGGGTTGAGTTCTGTAGTTTGACATTCTGTAGATGAAATGTAATGTTGATAAATGCAAAGTAATGTGCATTGGACAAAAATAATCCCAACTAGACATAAAAAATGTTGGGGTCTAAATTAGCTGTTAGCACTCAAGAAAGATCTTGGAGTCATCGTGGCTAGTTCTCTGAAAACATCCACTCAATGTGCAGTGACAGTCAAAAAGCGAACAGAATGTTGGGAATCATTAAGAAAGGGATAGATAATAAGACAGAAAATATCATATTGCCTCTATATAAATCCATGGTACGCCCAAATCTTGAATACTGTGTGTAGCTCTGGTCACCCTTATCTCAAAAAAGATATATTAGAATTGGAAAAAGTACAAAAAAGAGCATATAAAATGACAAGGGATATGGAGCACCTTCCATATGAGTAGAGATTAAAAAAAACCTGGGACTTTTCAGCTTGGAAAAGAGACGACTAAGGTGGATATGATAAATGTCTATAAAATCATGACTGGTGTGGAGAAAATGAATAAGGAAATGTTATTTATCCCTTCACATAATGCAAGAACCAGGGGGTTGGCTGATGAAATTAACACACACCCCCAGTTCAAATACCTTGTCATCTTCAGCAGAGTGGGGGTTTGAACTGGTGGGGGGGTCTCCCACAGCCCAGGTGAGTGCCATGATGCAATTGGGTTCCTGGTCTGTGAGTGGGACACTGAGGCTGCCATGATAATAATAATTTAATTGTAATTTGATTTGGCCTCTTCTTTGGATCAGATTTCTAAAGATATTTGGGCTCCTATGGTGCAGCCAGGAGGTTAGGCACAGAACTGCCATTGATTTAAATGGGAGTCAGGCACCTAACTCCCTTAGACCCCATTGCAAACCTTACTAGGCTCCTGGGTCGGTCTTTTAGCACCTATATACCTTGGAAAATCCAGCCCTGTGTGACTTGTGCCAAATTCACACAGGGAGCCCATCAATACCACATAAAAAAAAAAAAAACAACAGCAAAAAACCAAACCACCAGCAGCGAGTCTCTGAACCCGGGTTTCCAGACTTGGGTTCACACTCCAGTGCTAGAAAACAGCTGTGCAGACATTCCCACTTGGGCTGTGAGATCCCTGCCCCTTGCTGGCTTTCAGAGACCAAGAGGGAGCATCTGTTTCTAGTGCCGTTGTGTGAGCCCCAGTCAGTTGACCCAGGATCTGAGACTCATGGCCATGTGTAAATGTGCCCTGTTAGAGATGAAGGAACCTGGTTTTCTGAGACCCAGCCTAGCTCCCTCACCTCTCAACCATCCTTCCTTTGACTTACAGGTACACTGAGGGCCTGTGGCTCTCATCGGCCTTGTTGCTCAGCCCTGCTGGAAACCAGGCCAGAACTGGGCAGCCCCAATCTTGAGACACCCTGAATCACTGAAAATTGTGGTCTGTGCTTTTTCTTTCGTTGGTACTTTAGGCTGTGGTTTTCCATGGAGAAAAAGAGAGTAATGCGCCTGTATCTACTTCAGTTACTGTGCGCGCTAGTGCCTCATTTCCACCGGCTTTTTAATGCCCAGAAGTCTTTGAATGAAGGCTGGGATTTTCAAAATGAACCTCAGGGATTTTTGTGCTCAGGTACCAATTCAAAAGGGGGCCACTATCATTATGCCCCTTTTACAGCTGAAGAAACTGAGGTACAGAGCAGGGATGTGTCAGCCAGCAGGTCAGTGACAGACCAGGGCCTAGAACCCAGGACTCCAAAGTCCCACTCTGCTGTTCAAATGCCTTTGAAAAGCCCAGCTTAATTTCTTGCAAAAAGTATTTAACAAAGTAAGGGGGGGGGCGGGAAGGGAAGCCCATCACATCTAGGTGTGTAACCAGGGGTGGGAGGCTCAGAGGGAAGATCTCAGGGGATGCCAAGTAGAATTTAATGAGCTGCTCTTGACACACCTGGAACAACTCCCGCCCAGTGGAAGCTGGTCCAAATTCAGGAGTCAGTGGAATTGCACCTACTCACAGTTCAGAATCCGGCCTGCTGGGTCCTGTGAAGAAAACAAAGGGGAAAGGTGCTGGCTAAGAACTGGAAGATGAGAAGGGCCTGGAGCTGTTGACCTGCTGCACAGGTGATGGGGCAGAAATTTCTATTCATCTATCCTTCTTTGGGAACTTTCTTAGGGCTTAGTCTAGCATTCTCTGTGCACCCTGAATCATGAGTTTAAGTGGTGATGGAGAGTTGGGATGCACAGGATCATGCTTGAGTTAGATAACAATATTAGACAGATGACTATATATGCAGATAGCGAGAGATTAGATAGATGAATATATATGCAGAAAGACTGAGGTATAGAGACACATGCAGATATTAAATAGAGGGGTATGTAGACAGAAAGACAGAGAAATAGAGAGTAGATAAATGCATAGACAGATTTGTATACGGATGGACAGATAAATAGATTTGAAAGCAAAATCCTTGCCTAGATTTGAGTTAATCCTTAGTCAGGCAAAATTGCATTGAGTGTTTTGCCTGAATAAGAACTAAGCAAAAGAAAATGAAATTAAAACATCCAGATTTGGTTATGTTGCTGATCTGTTATATTCACAAAGGAGTGAGTGAATTTTTATCCCTTTGCACAGTTGTCACAAGGAGGGGCAACATGCTTCCTGGGAGAATATCAGCACTACAAACTCATCTTATTTTCTCGGTTCTCAGATTGCCAAAGGTCTACATACTTGAGGTATTTCGTTTTCATAGAGTACCAAGGTTAGAAAGGACCTCAGGAGGTCATCTAGTTCAACCTGCTGCTCAAAGCAGGACCAACCCCTTGACAGATTTTTGCCCCAGATCCTTAAATGGCCCCCTTAAGGATTGAACTCATAACCCTATATCTAGTAGGCCAATGCTCAAACCACTGAGCTATCCCTCCCCCCTTGCAGGGATGGAAGGGACCTCAGGAGGTCATCTAGTCCAATGCCCTGCTTAAAGCAGGACCAATCCCCAGACAGATTTTTTGCCCCAGATTCCGTAATGGCCCCCTCAAGGATTGAACTCACAATGCTGGTTTTAGCAGGCCAATGCTCAAACCAGTTTTATGTTATTTTGCTGTTCTGCAGTTCAGTTTTCTGTTGCTAAATTTCTCTCTTTCCTGCTGACTTGGATCTAAACATGATGCAGAAAGTGATGTCCATGCCACTAGAAAAGCAGCCCAAAATGTTTTCCTATGTAGATAAACCTTGCAACATAAATGTATTGTCCGTGCTGTTCCTAAATAGGAATGTCATAAATCATTACTAGCTTCATTTTCTTAGCTGTGCTATTTCTTAACCTATGTCTTGTTATGAAAATGAAGACTCATCTTTGCTAAGATGGGATTTTCCAAGAGAGTTTGAAGGTGAGCTGGTGAGGAACCAGAATTTCTGTTTTCTGGGAAATTGATTTTTGAGAGACAAAACAGTTCTGACTTGGAATAAAGGAAGTGGCACATCATAGTAGCTATAATAATAATAATATAGGGAAAGAAAGGGTAATTGAGTGAAAATTAATAGCCTGCGCTATGCAGGAGGCCAGATTAAATGATCTAATGCAGAGGCTCTCAAACTGTGGTCCGCGGACTACCAGGCGGATAGTTCCCTCAAAGGTGCATGCCTGGGAGGCCACACACGAGAGAATGAAGGTCCACCCACCTAAGTAGGTCTACACTTAAAAGAAAGGTTAACATAGTTACATGGGTCAAAGGTATGAAAAATCCACATCCCTGACTGATATACCTATGCTGACATAACCCCCAGTGTAGACACATATGGGTTGATGGAAGAATGCTTTGATCAACATAGCGACTGTCGCTCAGGAAGGTGGTGTTTCTACACTAACAAAAAACCTTCCAGATATGTAGCCTGCATTATACTGGCAGGGCTATGGCAAGGTAGCTATTCCACTGTCATTCCCATAGTGTAGACATGCCTTAAGTCTTTGCAAAACTGGGAAATAAGTAGGCTTGGCAGAATTTGATTTTTTAATCTCATAATTTCAACAGATAATATCAATGTCTATTTAATATTTTTTTCATTTTTATCAATTTAAGCGTTCAGTTTTGGAAAATGATGGACGGGTCTGACACTAATTATTAATGATGGTAGACACTGAGATCGAGTGTCAAAGCTTTATAACTATTAAAACACAAATTGTCAACATTGTGTCAATAGATATGAAGTAAATAGCCTTAGATGAAACTAAGAAGTTCTCAAGTAGCTTTTTTCTTACTTTGCCGAGCTGTAAATTTCAGTTATCGATGGAAATATTTTTTCATCTGTGTGTGTGTATAATGAAATTGATATTTACTATTTACTGGCATTTACCAAAAAAAAAAAAATCCTTCTAAGCCTAAGAATGAAAACCTTTATTTTTAAGACAACAAACAAACAAATAGGAATTGAGTTTGACACCGGCAGGATTTGAAGCGAAAACCCCAAAATTGCTGTCTGTCCTTCCTCTTCTTCTGCTGCTGCTGATTTAATATTGACCTTTTTGTCCCCTGAATAGAACATGATAGTAGTGGGCTATTAAATGAACATCAAAAAGATAATCTTCGGTATAGAACAATTATTTCATTTTGGTTCTGATGGAAAATTGAGGTTGTGATAAAATGAATGTTATTATGAAACTTGTCCGCCTTCCATGGAACATTTCTCTTTTCATCCAAAAACTGAAAATATCTTTTAGGCTGAAAACTGAGTATTTTCAGTTTTGTGGATTTCAGTTTTCACAGAAATGCAGTGTTTACCATAACCACCTTCCCCAAATCGTGTTCCAACCACCTGCAATATTTTCAGATGTGCCTAAGAACACAAATCCCATGGATTTTAAATCCCTTAGGTCCCTTTGAAAAATCTCCCCTACTCAGTTTTAATGAATTTGGGACTGTTGAGTTGAGAGAGGGATCCTGGGTTTGATCTTCAGTTGGGATAAATTGGCAGAGATCTGGCAGCAATTAGTTTCATAGAGGCCAGAAGGACTGTAAGGTGGATAGAAAGCTGGCCAGATCGTCGGGCTCAATGGGTAGTGATCAATGGCTCCATGTCTAGTTGGCAGCCGGTTTCAAGCGGAGTGCCCCAAGGGTCGGTCCTGGGGCCGGTTTTGTTTAACATCTTTATTAATGATCTGGAGGATGGTGTGGACTGCACTCTCAGCAAGTTTGCAGATGACACTAAACTGGGAGGCGTGGTAGATACACTGGAGGGTAGTGATCAGATACAGAGAGACCTAGACAAATTAGAGGATTGGGCCAAAAAAAACCTGATGAGGTTCAACAAGGACAAGTGCAGAGTCCTGCACTTAGGACGGAAGAATCCTATGCACTGCTACAGACTAGGGACTGAATGGCTAGGTAGCAGTTATGCAGAAAAGGACCTAGGGGTCACAGTGGACGAGAAGCTGGATATGAGTCAACAGTGTGCTCTTGTTGCCAAGAAGGCTAACAGCATTTTGGGCTGTATAAGTAGGGGCATTGCCAGCAGATCGAGGAACATGATTGTTCCCCTTTATTCGACATTGGTGAGGCCTCATCTGGAGTACTGTGTCCAGTTTTGGGCCCCACACTACAAGAAGGATGTGGAAAAATTGGAAAGAGTCCAGCGGAGGGCAACAAAAATGTTTAGGGGGCTGGAGCACATGACTTATGAGGAGAGGCTGAGGGAACTGGGATTGTTTAGTCTGCAGAAGAGAAGAATGAGGTGGGATTTGATAGTTGCTTTCAACTACCTGAAGGGGGGTTCCAAAGAGGATTGAGCTCGGCTGTTCTCAGTGGTGGCAGATGACAGAACAAGGAGCAATGGTCTCAAGTTGCAGTGGGGGAGGTCTAGGTTGGATATTAGGAAACACTATTTCACTAGGAGGATGGTGAAGCACTGGAATGCGTTACCTAGGGAGGTGGTGGAATCTCCTTCCTTAGAGGTTTTTAAGGCCCGGCTTGACAAAGCCCTGGCTGGGATGATTTAGTTGGGAATTGGTCCTGCTTTGAGCAGGGGGTTGGACTAGATGACCTCCTGAGGTCCCTTCCAACCCTGATATTCTATGATTCTATGATTCTATGATAATCTAGCCTGATCTCCGGTATAACACAGGCTGTAAAACTTCCCCAGAATAATCCGTGTTTGAACAAGAGCAGATATTTTAGGGGTGAGGGGAAATCCAACCTTGCTTTAAAAATTCCCTGTGATGGAGGATACACGTTTAAAACCATACACATTGTTTCCGGTCTGAGTTTGTCTAGCTTCAGAATCCAGTCTTTGGATTGTGTTATACTTTTGTCTGCTAGATTGAAGAGCCCGTTATTAAAGATACTTGTTCCCCATGCAGGTATCTGAGGATTAAGTTTATGTTTTCCCCTCAATGCTGAGGGATTCAAAAACTGCAGGATGGGAATCTCATAATAAAGAATATCAAACTAAAGAGTGGTGATAAAAAAAGATCTCATGAAATGGGCATCTGTGATTTTAAAATGTCTGTTCTTTCTTTCTCCTTCTCTCATTCCCTTCTTCTGACTTCCTCCTTCTCCTCTGAAGACCCTCAGCCTAACGATGGAGCAGGAGAACCACACCAGAGTCCGGGAGTTCATTCTGCTGGGGTTCCCGACCATCCTGGAGCTGCAGGTGCTGCTCTTCGTGGTATTCTTCACCATGTACCTGCTGACCCTCCTGCAGAACGTGGTCATCATCACCCTGATCAGGACAAACCATCACCTCCACAAGCCTATGTATTTCTTCCTCAGTCACCTCTCCTTCCTGGAGGTTTGGTACATCTCGGTCAACGTTCCAAAACTGCTGGTGAATTTCCTGGCAGAGAATAAGAGCATCTCCTTCATGGGCTGCATGGCCCAGCTATACTTCTTCATCGCCCTGGTCTGCACCGAGTGCGTCCTCCTGGCCGTCATGGCCTATGACCGCTATGTGG
This sequence comes from Terrapene triunguis, assembly GCF_002925995.2. Taxonomy (NCBI): domain Eukaryota; kingdom Metazoa; phylum Chordata; order Testudines; family Emydidae; genus Terrapene; species Terrapene triunguis. The sequence goes on from NW_020664584.1 coordinate 14,764,310, forward strand.
CCATCTGCCACCCGCTGCGCTACCCAGCCATCATGAGCCACCAGCTCTGCCTGCAGCTGGCGGTGGGCTCCTGGCTGGCCGGCTTCCTCATCTCCATGCTGAAAGTCTTCTTCATCTCCCGGCTGTCATTCTGCGGCCCCAATGTCATCAACCACTTCTTCTGCGACATCTCCCCGCTGCTCAACCTCTCCTGCACCGACATGACAGTGGCGGAGATGGTGGACTTTGTCTTTGCCTTGATCATCCTGCTCATCCCACTCTCCATCACCGTCGCCTCATACGTCTGCATCATCGGCACCATCGCGCGCATCCCCACCGCCCAGGGCAGGTGGAAAGCCTTCTCCACCTGTGCCTCCCACCTCACCGTGGTCATCATCTTCTTCTCGGCCACCCTCTTCATGTATGCCCGGCCCCGGAGGATCCATTCCTTCAACCTCAACAAGCTGGTGTCAATCGTGTACACGATTGTGACCCCCATGCTAAACCCCTTCATCTATTGCCTGAGGAACCAGGAGGTGAAGGGGGCACTAAGAAAGATGCTGTGTGTCAAGAGTGCTGTCCCCAAGGTCATTAGCAGTGACCACTAGCTTTGGATGGGGCTGATAATCATCCCACCCTTGGAATCTGCCTTCTCTCATCACACACAAGGGGCCCAGTGGAAGTGACCTCTTAAGAATGGCTGGATGGGATTCTACTCGGGACAATAGATGGCATGAAGTCACCTGAGTATGAACTGAGTTTCATGTCAAGGTTGAGCTGTATCTCGAGCGAAGTACGTTGAGTGTAAAGAAGCAAAGAATGTACAGATGTAGAGGAGGAAGGACATTTATGCAAGCTCTGAACATAAATCAAGTGGTTTGTGACCAAGGGCAAAGACAACCGAAAGGTCGTTCTTTCCTTTTTGAGGTCTATGCGAAATGAGTTGTGTGATCTGGATCCCTCTCTGGCTGAGTGTATGCTCAGCTCTGGCTCAGTTTGGCTACCGATCTGAAAGTAAAACAATTCTATTTAATGATAACAAGGATAAAATCAGACTCTTGCCAATTTGAGCAACAAAGCTGCAGTTTCACTGAGCCATCACAAACGGAACCCCCTTCCACCCAGTAGGGTTATGGGTTCAATACTCCATGGTCACCAGTATGCATTAGGAATAACTTCATTGAAAGTGAAAACCCTAATTCTCCTCTGACTCAGATTGGGGTAAATCAGAAGTAACTCCAGGGGGTCAATGGGGCTCATTCTCCTCTTATGCACCCCATTTTTGTTCAGGAATAACTCCTCTGGAGTCAATGGGTCTGATCTTCTCTGACTCACCCTGGTGTAAACCAGAAGTAACCCTATTGACATTCCTGGTGTTACAGTGGATTAAAGGCAGAGTAAGTGACACCAGAATAAGGCCCTGAATTAGAAGTGAAAGAATAAATGGTTACAGGTTACATTTCCCCCCAGATCGAGAGAGAAGAGATCATGCGTTTTCAGTCAGTTTTTATTTCTGATTAAAGAGAAAACCAAACCCTAAGAACACGCAGTCTTGGATATTTTAAAGGGGCATACAGGAGTCATCACATAGTTCACATTTACAGCTGGATGAATGATGATTTTTTTCAGTTTGCTGCCAATTCCAAAAAGAAATAACATTTTAATTTCAGGATGAATGGAAACTGACATGGTTTGAAATTTTTGAACAATAAAGCCTTTCAGTAATGTTGAAATGAAATGTTTTGTTTTGACCTGAAATATTTAATTTTGATTGTCAGACTTTTGTGGTGTGCATTCTTCTGTCATTTGGGAGTTCCAAGTTCAAAACTCTTTCCCACCTCAGGCAGAGCGCGGAATCGAATGCAGGCCTTTGATGTTCCAGGTAGGCACGCTAACTGTAACAGAATGCTAATCCGTATTATTCTGTTCAGCCATTGTGTGCAACGTACCTTATTTAAATGAACCTCAGCTATACCTGACAGAGCATTACAGGATCTTGTGATGAACGCATCTGCTGTCTATAAGCAAACTCTATAGCCTGAGCTAAAGTTTATAAAGGAGAAAATGTTACCACTTCCTTCTACCTGTACTTCATTCATTTAGTGACCCCGCCTTTGCTTTTGACAAAAGCCTGGAAATTTGAGCAACAAAGTTGTAGTTGGGGCTCAAAACGAAACATTTTGTTTGGTTTCGACATTACCAAAACCTTTCAGATTTTTTTGGTTCAATTAAACTATTTGGCCAACTGTACCCAAAGTCAACAATTAATTTTGCTGAACCCCAAACTGCATGTTCTTTGGTGAATTAGCCACACACCTGAAAAATTTCACCCACCTCTACTCACAGGATCTGTCAACAGGGACTTGGATACCTAACTCCCTTAGTCTCCTTTGAAAAATTCTTACCATAAAGTCCAAAGGCATCATTTTAGAAAAAAATTAGGGTTGGGGGCAAAGTTGTGTCAATATCCCTGTCTCTTCCTTCCTGCTGAGGCTGCAGTTGCTGGTGTGGGGTTAGCAGGCTGTTCCTATCCCAGACAGGGGCAGGGATGTGACAGACCAGTCCTATCCCAGGGAATAAGCAGAGTGGCAGTCTGGGGTGGATATCTGGGCCCAGGTTGCACCATGCTCAGCTGAAGCCTAGGCCACCACCACTGATTCCTCTCTGTCTGGCAGGGAGAAGGGGGTGGTGCTGACAGATTCGCTCAATACAATCTGCCACCCCCATGCCTCATAGGCCTGGGGTGTCAGATTTGGCCCGGCTGCCTTTCTGTTATGATGGATGGGCGGTTTGGCCAAATGTGAGTGCTGGTGTGGGACCCAGTGCATTAGGCCGCAACACCACGCAAATCTAGTACGGGCCCAGCTGTAGTGTAGACATACCCACAAGAACCCCCACAGACCCAGGGGAAACACCACAGAGCTGGCTGGGGGAAAGTCTGGGGATCGGGGAGGGGGGGCAACTGCCCCCCTTCCCCATAGCAAGTGACACCCCTGATAAAGCCTTAATGGGAGAGCACCCGTGAAGACCCCTCACACAGATATCCACCTTCGAGGGGGAGATCCAAGACTTCCTGGGACCTCAGGGTGCTATAGGAGCAGCACTTGGATTTTACACCCAACTCCCACAGACAGGCACTGCACAGACACAGAGCAGGAAGCAGTCCTTACTGCTTACAGATAAGACAGACGAAGACTGGGATGGGAAACAAAGGCACAGTCTGGGGAAGTGAATTGGTCAAGGTCACACAGCACATCAATGGCAAAGCCTACAGCAGAACCGGTGTCTGCTGAGTCCCAGACAAGTGCTACATCTCCTCATGGCTAGCGTTGAACTCTGTGGCCATCCCACCTCTATTTTCCCTTCATCCGGGCCCCTTTAAGAACTCACAGTTCAAAGGGGTTTCAAACAATCCCCACAAGGGGTCCCACATATGGAGTCCTCTGGTACATACTGCCCACCAGGCCTCAAGCCCAATTCAGTGTCCCTGTCCTGTTTCATCCAGAATTACAAAGAATGCAGACTGACATAGTCTTCATGTCAGCTGGGCCTGTACAGTCTCTCCCCAGCTTGAGCAGGGTCTGTCCCAGACCTCTCTATCTGAAGAGTTTTCTCCCACTCTCTCCTGCTCTTTCAACTTTTCCCCTGCTGGCTCAAGGTCCCACAGGAGACTTCATGGACCCTGCAGTAACTGCAGACATGGCTGTACTCCCCTGGGATTTCCTCTTCGCTGCAACTTCCTGATCTTTTATTCTGCAAGCACCTAATTCAACCCAGGTGTGGCTCATCAGGGCTTGCTTAGCCCCAGGCTCTCCATTCAATGGGGCAAGCCACCCTGTTACACCTCCGGATTAGACCCCACTGCCTTCTGCAAAACCCATCCCTCTAAAATCCCAAAGTTCTCTGCATGGCTGTGACTAGGATACCAAGAGGAAGAGGTAAGAGTCATCTTGCATCAGTATTAGCCCTGAAATATCGAAAAACTACTTAATGGTGGGAAGGGATCATTTTTGTTTTCCTTACAAGTAGACAAAAAAGTCCACTGCTGTGCTCCAGGCTGGTTTGCCCAACCCCCTAGCATAAACAATCAAAAGAAATGACAGAACCCAGGTTACACAAATAGGATAGCTGTCAGGGATGGAACCAGGGTGCTTAGGAGCTGAAGACATAAGTGACTATACCATGAGCTAAAGAGGCAGCTGATGTTGGTTGGGGTTTTAACACTGTACTTCCTATGGAGCAGGCAAAAAAGGGAGACGCAAAACATACACGGGGCTAGCTGGTTATGCAACCAACACACATAACATCCAAATTTGCCAAAGAGTTGGCCAATGATTTTGGATGTGTCGGTGTTTGGAATCCCAACATAAGAACATAAGAACGGCCACATTGGGTCAGACCAAAGGTCCATCTAGCCCAGTATCCTGTCTTCTGACACTGGCCAATGCCAGGTGCCCCAGAGGGAATGCACAGAACAGGTAATCATCAAGTGATCCAATTCCTATCGCCCATTCCCAGCTTCTGGCAAACAGTGGCTAGGAACACAATCCCTGCCCAACCTGGCTTATAGCTATTGGTGGACCTATCCTCCATGAATTTATCTAGTCCTTTTTTGAACCCTGTTATAGTCTTGGCCTTCACAACATCCTCTGGCAAGGAGTTGCACAGGTTGACTGTGAATTGTGTGAAAAAATACTTTCTTTTGTTTGTTTTAAACCTGCTGCCTATTCATTTGATTTGTTGACCCCTAGTTCTTGTGTTATGAGAAGGAGTAAATAACACTTCCTTATTTAATTTCTCCACACCAGTCATTATTTTACAGACCTCTATCATATCCCCCCTTAGTCATCTCTTTTCCAAGCTGAAAAGTCCCAGTCTTATTTATCTCTCCTCATACGGAAACCATTCCATGCCCCTAATCGTTTTTGTTGCCTTTTTCTGAACCTTTTCCAATTCCAATATATCTTTTTTGAGATGTGGTGACCATATTTGCATGCAGTGTTCAAGATGTGGACTTACATGAGACATCTTGGACTTGTGGCACATCTGGAGATTGGGTCCAACAGTGCTCTTAAAAAATGAGGCATCCAAAATCAATGGCACCTTCTGAAAAGTCTGGCTGGACTTTTCAAAGGAGATTAAGGGCAGCAGGAGCCCAACTCCCATTGAAATTAATAGAGTCATTGATGTTTTACAACCAGAAGGGACATAATGACCATCTAATCTGACCTCATGGCTAACAGAGGCCAGAGAATTTCATACGGCGATTCCTGCATTAAGCCCATATCTTGCAGTTGAGCTACAGCATATTTTTTAGAAAGAGTCATCCTGTCTCAACTGGAAGTTTCCAAGTGCTGGAAAATTTACCACATCCATAGGTAAGTTGTTCTACTGGTTAATTACTCCCACTGTTAAAAATTCACCTCCTATCTTAAACCTGAATGTATGTAACTTCAGCTTCCATCCGTTCAATGGGAGGTAGGCATCTAACATTGTTGGCTTCTTTGGAAATCTTTTGAGTTAACTCCTGCTTCATAGATTTGAAGGTCAGATGGGACCACAATGAATATCTAGTCTGACCTCATGCAAAACTATGTAGATTGTACTTAGTGACTGGACTGGAACCCTTGGCTCTGAGAAGTCAGTCCTCCAACACTCGAGCAGAGAAAAAAACAAGGTTAAAGCTCTTTTCTGCTTGTTGGATTAGCCACTGGAGGGTGGGACCGCTCATGGATACACAAAATAGCTATTACGTTACTAAAGCATTGGGTTGTCTTGGGTATGTGTCCAAATGAGTGGTGACATCTTGAGACACGTCCAAATGAGATCCATGAAACAGTGTGATAGAAAGTCAGTGGGCCTTAGGTGTCTAAGTCACTTAGGGACATATTTTTAAAAGGTATTTAGGTGCTTAGTGGGATCTTGGTGCCTAACACCTATGGGTATTAAGTGCGTAGGAGCTTTTGAAAAATCCCACTCAGTGCCTACCTATCTTTAAACATATGGCTTTTCGGTGCTTTCAAAATTGTTCAAAAGTTTCCACCAAACTTAACTGTCCAACCTGACACCACTTGGACTTCATGCCCAGAGCTGCTGAGCACACACAGCAGCCACTGATGTCAAGGGCACTCAGTGAAAATTGGGCCCAAGGGGATCTCAACTTAGTGGACACTTGAAAATCTGGGCCCGAAACCAGCCTTCCCTCTTTCTCAATATTACAATATGTAATAGAGTGAGTATGCCCATTGCAAGGGCTGTTGTGCACTGATAGACAGATAGATGTGTGCATGGGAATGGATAGAGAGGAGATCAGCATAAAATATTTATGGATAAAGACACAGATTATTATTATTATAATTGCATTTCTATAAATTGGAGAAACCATTGCTTTCCAAGTAACTCACCAGATTTTTTCACACTACTGATCAGTCAGATTATGCCAGTGCAGGAGATACTTTTTTTATTATAACTCCATAGAGAGGTCCTATCTCAGATTAACGTGACATTATCCTAGATCCTCTATAGCTAGGATTGTCCAAGGGGTACAAGGCAGTTTGATAACCATTTCCTATTCTAAATCATTGAGAGTTTGGTTTCTAACTCCCTTAGGCTCCTTTAAAGCCCAGCCTGCACAGATAACATTAAGTATTATCGTTCACTCTTTCCAGTTGGAGAACACAGGCACAGGCTAGACTGTCAAAGGTATTTAGGTACCTAAAACTGTAGCTAGGCACCTAATGAGATTTGCCAACCATGCAAGCAGGTTAGGCATCTAACTCCCATAGATTTATATGACAGCTGGGTGCCTAAACCCCTTGGGCACTTTTGAAAAGCCTGCTAGGTACCTCATAGACATTAAGGCCAGAAAGGGCCATCATGATCATGTAATCTGATCTCCTGGGAAATAATTACCTGTTTTGTATCTTTAAAAATCTGGCCTGATTGAGTTGTCCAAGATCACACAGGAAGTGTGTAGTAAAATTAGAAATTGACTGCTGCTTGCTTGAGTCCCACTACAGTGTCTTAACCCAATGACCCGTCTTCCTGCCTAAAATCTTCCTTCAAGTAACAGCAATAATAATAACAGCAATTACTCCCCTTGGGCCAGACACATGCACCCTGATTTAGTTGGGTTGCATGGGCTCTAGGTCACTACATACCCATGAGCACAGAATCAACTTTGTCTGTGTGCAGATTTGATGTCTAGGACCCATTCAGCCAATGCTTATACAGCCCTTAGTCGGTTACACATACACAGGGCTGAGGAGGAGGGTGAGGGAGAGACAATTGCACTCGCGTTCCGAGCTCAGGTGCCCCCCCCCAAATGTCTGTAACATCTGTGTAAATAAAGTGAAATGTGAGGGGTTGGGGCCCCATTGCACATGATGTAAGGGGGCCCCAAATTTCTCTCCACTGGCATGAATGACATACATGTGCTACCAGCGCTTGGGGCTCAGAGGGACAATTAGACCTCAGGGGTTAACGAGTATATTTACTGTGCTGTTCCTTGCTTCTGGGACAAAGTCAGAACTGCTAGAAGCAGGGCATTTAGTTTGTGGAGTTGCACCTGCTTACATCACCTTTGCATGTGGCCCTGAGAGGATGCAGGGAGGAGATTTGACTAATGAGTCCGAGGATGTGACTAGATCCTCGCTGTCGATCTGCTGCTAAAGTAAAGGAATGGAATTTTCTTTTCGTTTATTCTTACTTGGGAACTCTGCTCGGATAAGATCCTTAATCTGTAATGTAACCGAAATTACGTTGATTTTAAAGGGAGTTTTGGGAATACACTCAGGGTCATCATGATAGATAGATAGATAGATAGATAGATAGATAGATAGATAGATGTTTGCAGTGTTGTTATAGCCGTGTTGGTCCCGGGATATGAGACAGACAGGGAAGGTGAGGTAATACCTTTTAATAGACGGAAAGATAAAATGAGCCAAAGAGAAATATAAACAGTGGGTTTAATTTAGAAACACCATTACTGCTGTTGTCGTTGTCGTTATTATTTCTTCTTGGGAGGGCTTGCTCATGGCTGGATTTATTAGATTCTTGAACAATAATGTGCTGGGAATTTTTGCAAATATGTATCTGGTTTTAGATTGGTGCAGAAATTATACTACTTAAAAAAAATTGCTAAACAGCTAGGCTTTAAGATAAGCACTATAAAAACCATGAAAGAAAAATTGTGTGTGTACAGAACTGAGAGAGAGGGGGGCACGGAGGGGGAGAGATTAGATCAGACCGCCAGAAACTCTTTATTCAGTTTCTACTCACTTCTAGTTACTCTACTCTAGTCCTGTCTGTGGGGAAACATCCCTAACTCATTGTTATCCCTGTTGTAGTAAATGACATTACTTGTGTCACTAAAGGCTCATAGTGTTACCAATCCTATGCACAGAAATTTGCAGGATTGGGCCATAGTGTGTCTGGCATATGCACTGTTGCCTCTGAATCTATGACTGTTTATAGATTTACTTGTGCCAATTTTCAAAATATTTATTTTAGGAAAATGAGGTCTCATTATCAGAGGTAAATATGAGTCTGTGTATATTTTTGTTTCCTTTTTTAAATGCAAATATTTTTACAACATGAAATGAATGTTAAACTGGTACAATTTAAAGTTATGTTGAAAAGGCATTCCTACACTCATGAATAGAAGAGAAAAGTACAAATGGGGAGAGATAGATAGGTACTGATACAATTTCTTAATTGTTGTTAAAATGTTTGTCTCTTCTGCTTTATGTTAGACAATTTGACAGTTAAGATAGATAGGTAGAGGGGGTGTATGGGGATAGATAGATATTTTTGTCTCTTTATGTTTTTGTTAGATCAACTGTCACAGAAACAGTATTTTAATTTTGCATTTAAGTTTCTATCATCATCATCATCATCATCACTGCAGTGTTGGCCCTACACACTATAAAATTGTAGCACATAATAATAACAAAGTCATTGTTTTCAGTACAATAACGCCAATGATAAAAAGAATTCCCTATAGGTGTTTGATCCTGCTGGCCCCAACCCGGAATATCACTTAAGCAGTGGCTTAAAGTTAAGCACGTGAGCTCATTGACTGCAATAGAATTACTCATGCAGAAAGTTAAGCACACACATAAGTCATAGCTGGTTCGGTGCAGTGTGCCTAGAAGATAGCAGGATTAAGCCCCAGTGAGTTTTGCCTGTTTCTTGGGAACAGCCAGAGATTGGATCCTGGAATGGCCCCGATTGCTCCTGTCTGATGCTAATGCTGGTGTGAAGTCCCAGGTGCAAAGCTGAGTGTGTGTGAATCAATTAGTCTATTTTCCTCTCACTGTTCTTAAGCTCCAGGTCTACTTCCCCACACTGCAGCAATAAGGACTGCTGGTCCGGATCCCCAGTAGGTGTAAACTGGTGTCACGCTGCGGGAGTCAAAGAAGCTATACCAGTTCACAGCAGCAGGGTATCTGGCCCACCGTTTTCTTGCTCCTGTGATTACACAGACAAAGTACTGTTTGTTTGTTTGTTTGATTGATTGATTGTTTGTTTGTTTGTTTGTTTTAAAGAAACAAAGAAATGACAAATAAACATAAACAAACCAACTCATGGACTAAATAAGGCCCATGCAGTTATCAGCAAACTAGAAATGCGGAAAACATTGGGCTTAGGTGGGGACTTTCAAAGTTTGCCTGAGGGATTTAGGTACCCAACTGCCACTAAACTTCAATGGGAGTTGGGTGCCAAACTCCCTTAGGTTCCTTTGAAATTCTAAGCCTTAATCTGTTACAATAATAACAACACATTTGTCATCAATGGAGTTCAGAGTTCTTTACTTACAAGGGCCATATCATTACGCTTATCTTACAAATGGGGAAACTGAGGCAGGGTCATGAGCAAGGTCACCCAGCAGGCCAGGAGCAGAACCCAGATTGCCTGAGTGTCAACCCTGTACTGGAGTCATAAGGCCACACTGCTTCTTGTAGGTCTGAAGTATGTTCTCTGGCACTGTAGACTAGTTTATGAGCTGGCCAAAGTATTCACTACAGATTTAGGCTGGGACATCCAGTGAGTTGGGGGCCAACCTCCATTATGCTCTTTAAAACCACAGCCTGACCTCCTGCATTAAACATTCAGCTTTGGAGGGCTACAAAGTTTTCTGAATCAAGATGTGATATAGCTGAGAGTGAGACATTGGCGAGGAGTCCTCAGAACTATGGTGCGGAGTCTGCTGCTGGAGGGAGAGAATTTTGAAGGCACATTGTAAGTCAAAGGTATTTGGGCACCCAACTCCTATTTGTGTCTTTTAAAATTTGATCCACAAAATATAGAAGTAAAGCATTGTTGTGAAGAATCACAGGAATTGGGTATCTGTGTCTTTGAAATGCTGTATGTAGTCAATACCAAATAACTTTATTTTGTCTTTCCGCTCTTCATTTTTTTTCTTTTCATCACTTCTCCTTTCCATATTTCTTTCTCCTGTCTCTTTCTCCACCTTTCCTCTTCTTCTTACTATTGCTTTCTATTTCTTATGTTCTTTTTTCTTCTTCTTTGTGTTTTTCTCCCACATTTTTCTTTCTTTGCTGCTTGATTTTGTGCCTCTCAGCATGGAGTGGGAGAACAACACCAGATTCCAGGAGTTCATCCTGATGGGATTCCCAACTGTCCCGGAGCTGCAAGTGCTTCTCTTCATGGTATTCTTGGTGGCTTATTTGTTGACCCTCCTGGAGAACGTGGTCATCATCACCCTGATCAAGACAAACGATAACCTACACAAGCCCATGTATTTCTTCCTCAGCAACCTCTCCTTCCTGGAGGCCTGGTACATCACAGTCACTGTCCCAAAACTGCTGGTTAATTTCCTATTGGAGAGCAAGAGCATCTCCTTTGTGGGATGCATGACACAACTCTACTTCTTCAGCTCCCTCATATGCACGGAGTGCGTGCTCCTGGCGGTCATGGCCTATGACCGGTATGTTGCCATCTGCAACCCACTGCGCTACCCAGTCATGATGACTCACCAGCTCTGCCTGCAGCTAGCGGTGGGCTCCTGGCTAGTGGGCTTCCTGGCTTCCATGCTGAAGGTCATCTTCATCTCCCAGCTGTCGTTCTGCGGGTCCAATGTCATCAACCACTTCTTCTGTGATATCAGTCCTTTATTGAACATGGCCTGCACAGACATGACAGTGGCAGAGATAGTGGACTTCATCCTGGCTTTGTTCATCCTGCTGGTCCCGCTGTCCATCACCATTGTCTCCTATGTCTGCATCATCTGCACCATCTTGCGCATCCCCACCGCCCAGGGCAAGAGGAAGGCCTTCTCCACTTGCGCGTCCCACCTCACTGTGGTTGTCATCTTCTTCTCAGCCACCCTCTTCATGTACGCCCGGCCCAAGAGGATCCACCCTTTTGACTTGAACAAACTGGTTTCGGTGGTGTACACGATCGTCACCCCCATGCTAAACCCCTTCATCTACTGCCTGAGGAACCAGGAAGTGAAGGGAGCTCTGAGGAGAGCTTTCTGTGGTGTGAATGCTGTCCACAAGGTTCCTATCCTGGTCACCATCTCTCAGTAGGACAGAGAATTCCCTACTGGTGGAAAATTAGGTGTGGAGGCAAGAAGGAAGGTGGAGCACACTTATGATGGAATTTAAAGCTGGTAGTTATGGAGACTCTGTTTGCAGTACAAGATGGGTGTTCAAAAGCCTGAGGCAACCACATAGCCAGTCTGTCTCCAGAAGCCTCAATACTGAATCTCCTTTCTAGTCAGTATATCCAAATCCTGTCTCTTCTTTGCCTTCAGGGGACCATAAAATAGGACATGGCTGAGGTGTAAAAATGTCAGTATGGGTTGGAAGGTCCTGGAATTTGGGTTGCGTTTTAGACCTGGTGTTCCAATGCCAGTCAATATTTGGTGTCTAATAGTCAAAGAGATTTGGAAATTGGGATATAGACTATGAAGTTAAGTCCCCAAGGGAACAGATGGGAGGCCAATCTCCTGGGATAAGGCTGGACAAAGTCCTGGAAATGTTCTGCCGCGATAACTTTTTCATTGGCCCTAAGGAATCAATGGACCAAATCCAGGGGGCATTAATTATTCTGTACTCATGCAGATTCCACAGAAGTCATTTGAATTTTCTTGAGTAATAGCTGAATAAAAATTGAGTTGGGAGTTGGGTGTCTCCACTTCAGGTCAGTGTGGATTCTATTCTATAGGATAATTAATCTCAGCAGAATATGATTTTTGTATTTTTATAATTTTGATGGATAATATTGATGTTTATTTTTAAGCATTTTTTCTATTTTCCTTGATTTACATTTTCACAGTTGTGTGATATTTTGGGTTTTAAGCATTTTTCCCCCCAATTCAAAGAGGCCTAAAGGATTTAGGCACCAAAATACTAGGCAATTGAGTGGATAATTCCCTTAGGTAGGCAGCATAGGTGGTTAAGAGGGATGTGGGTAGGACACTGCACTGGGACTCAGTCATCATCTCAGGCCAGATTTCCTTACATAAGACATTTAGCTACCCTGTACCTTAGCTCCTCATCTGTGAATTAGGATATTTTTTTCTGTTCTCAGGAAGAAATCCTTTACTGGTTGTGAGCTGCTCTAATACTAGGGAGATGAGGGCCGTATAATTACCAAAATAGATTAAACCTCTGCTCTATTGTCTCTTGATGACTCCAGATCACATGCATTCAGTTTACAAGTAATACAGGGTAGACCGGCCCTACAAACCCGCCTGGGATCTGAGTGTCAAGCTGGTTTCTTTCCTTCTCAGACAGAATCCTCAGCAACACTGCTTCTGTAGGACAAATTACAGCCTCAATGGCCTCTGTGTAGCCCCTATCCCCTTCGCACCCTACACTCTGTGATCCCTGTTCAGCCCCATCACCTTCAAAACCTGATCTTCATGACCTTTGCGTAACCCCCCTTTCCCAAATCCTACCCTCAGCTCTACCTGTACAAACTCATTATCTTCAAAGTCTTCCCTCATCAGATGCTTGGAACTTAGTGAACAGTTCTGATGATGTTGGACAAGCAGCCATAGACTTGACTTAATTCTCCCCCAGCTGCATTGGATAGGCAAAGCCAAAAGGAGGAACACAATAGTCACTGGGAGCAATAAGGCTGGTTGAAAATTTTCCATTGATGATTTTTGACAGACAACTGGGTTTTCAAATAAAAAACATGTTTATGGAAAATGTCTGCTTTTTGCATTTTTTCCTCATTTTTCATTGGAAAACAGAAAATCAAAATGGTTCCAGTTTTCAGCTGAAAAAAAAAATCAATTTTGGCCAAAATACCTTGTTTGTTTGTTTTTTTACAAAAAAATAATTGTTAGCCAAAAATGAACACAATGTTTAGTTTTCTTTTTTTCAGTGACAAGTCAAAATTTTCCACTGAGGAAAAAAAAAATTCTGACCAGCCCTACTCTAAACACACACGGGAGTAGATTTGCGGAAGAAAACAGGGCTAATTTTAAACAGGTCCTGATTTTTATGTGTCTAGTAGGAAGTTTTAAGACAGATTGGTGCCTAAAAGTCATTGATTTAAATGGGAGTTAGTCATGCAGGGCTCAATGCTCAAAAGAACTTAGGTTCCTAAGTTCTATTTAAGCTCCTAACATCTATTGAAATCAACTCTCATTGAGCATTCTGCCTCTGGAGGCTTTTGAAAAGTTTATTAGGTTCCCAAACACTGTCACTTTTCAGGCCAGAATCTCCTCTGACATCTCCTTCCCCCCTTAAGGAAGGGTTGCAGACAGAGGTGCGTGTGTGGTGAGGTTTACTTTTGTGGCTGGAGAATGAACCAATACTGAAAAATAAAGGAAGAGCAGTGTGAATCCTTGTCCTTTCCTTCTGCAGTATCAGGAACAAGGGAAACTAAAATGCAGGGATAATATTAGGCTAAAATTAGAATGCCCTCCTTATTGGGTCAAACCCTGAAGTCCTTTCTCGCTGAAGGACATCACTGTCTAGGGCAGCGTTTCTCAGGGCACTGGGGAGGTTGTGAGATGTTGAGTCAGCAGGAAGGCTGAGTAAAGAGCAGGCCATAGCAGGGAAGGTAGCTGTCAGGGGAGCCATTCAGGTATGGCAGGGGGAGCTGGGAAGCGGTAGCTGGCTGTGGAGGGGCTGGTCCATAGTACCCAAGGGCTGGTGTGCTGAAATGAGCCCCACAGCCCAGCCGGGAGTTGTGGCACAAGGGGTGGAGAGGGAGAAGGTGTCACCAACCCCACTGTGAGCAGCCCAGGGGGAATACTGTGCAGTCCATCACACCCATTCCTCTAACTCAGGGGTCAGAGTTCCACGCCTTTACAGCCAGAGACTAGAGGGTTCTGTCCTAATATCAGGCCCAGCTATGGGTATATTTAATAGACAAAGGGTGAGAGGGGAATCTAGAGTGACCAGATGGCAAGTGTGAAAAATCAAGATAGGGGGTAGGAGTAATAGGTGCTTATATAAGACAAAGCCCTGAATATCAAGACTGTCCCTATAAAATTGGGACATCTGATCACCCTAGGGGAAGCAGAATCACAGAAAGGTGAAGGTGACTTGTCCAGGCCCATAGCTCTAAAGAGGAGCCAGGGCACCTGAGTCCCTGGAACAGTGGGCTGTGCTGGGCAAATCTGATTCCTTCACGCACCTTGCATGGCACTTCAGTCTGAGTCATATGGTAGCTTTTGGGCTCTGTATCTCCCTCATGGGCCTTTCACCAGACCTGGGCAAATAAGGGATTTTTCAGTTTTCTGGCAGGTCCGAAAAACTGGAAAATGAAATTGTTTAGGCTTGACCCCAAAATCATTTTTTGGCATATCAGAAAGTCAATTATTTTTGTGTTTCTAGTGAATGAAACATTTCAGTTCAGGTTTGAGCTTTAAAAAAAAAACCCAATTTGTTTTAAAAATAAAATGAAAGATAATTTTGAAACAAAAGGTCATTTCAACTCAAAGTGTTGAAACTTTTTGTTAAGAGAATGTCAAAATGAAATATTTAGATTTTTTGGTAGGAAGGGTGGGAAAGGGGTCAATAAAAACAATTTGCTGAAATCCACAGAAGTTTCTAAAATGTTTCGATCGACCCAAACAACATTTTTTTGGGGAAAAAGTTTTGTTTAATTTTTTTTCCCCAGCTCTATTTTTTCTAGTGCTGCTTGCAATGTGTGGGGGGGGGATGGGGATCAGTTTGTGGACAGGCAGCAGGGCCGGCTCTGGCTTTTTTGCCGCCCCAGGCAAAAAAGCCTCCGGCCGCCCCCCCCCACGGGGCAGGGGGCGGCCGGAACCCTGGGAGGAGGGCGGCAAGCCCCGGCGGGGGCTTGGCTCTCCCCCCAGCGGCCATAGCGCCGGGGGCAGGGCGGCGAGAGGGCGGCGAGCCCCGGCTGGGGCTTGGCTCTCCCCCCGGCGGCCAGAGCGCAGGGCGGCGAGCCCCGGCAGGGGCTCGCCGCTCTCCCCCCGGCGGCCGGGGGGAGGGCGCGGGGGAGGGCAGCCAGAGCGCCGGGGGGAGGGCGGCGAGCCCGGCTGTGGCCCCGCTCTCCCCGGCGGCCGGAGCGCCGCGCCGCCCCCCTCCAGGTGCCGCCCCAAGCACCAGCTTGGTGGGCTGGTGCCTGGAGCCGGCCCTGACAGGCAGAAAGAGGATTGGACAAAATCTTGCTTCCACGCAACTCCATCCCCAACCCTGAGATAGTGCAGAGGGGGCAGTCAACTGTATCAGTTGGAGATTATCTCCCATGTGGAACCAATGAGAACTAGGGACCGGATCTCCAAGTGCCAGTCTGGTCTGCTTTGGGGGCAGTGCACTCCCTTGCTCCAGGCTTGTGGTGACAATCTAGCCCTCTGCAAGCTGCCCTGTCAGGCCCCCTTTGTTCAGCCCCCTTTACTCCGAACCTTACTCTGGGCTGAAGTGTGACTTCAGGCCCAGCCTTGAGCAAGAGGGGGTGGGGTATAAGGCCCTGCACCAGGAGCCACTGTATCTCAGATGCACTACTTCCCTCACTCCCTTAGGTGCTTTGGAAAATCTCATCCACACTCCCAGAATCTGCCAGCACTCAGGGAAATTCAGCGAGGTTTCTTCACACCCCATCTTGCTTAGCCTGGAACCTCTAATTAGCACACAGACACAATCATCGCAGGTTCCTTTTCCCCACAGACTAAGCGTCTGCTGATTGCAGATACGAAGCATTCAGCTAGGGCTCTGTCTATACACCTGTCCTCATGGGTCACTGAGGAAGCCTACAGAGTGGATACATTTATATGTGTGAGCGTGGGGAGTAAATCGATGAAGATCTTCAGAGAAAGGGCTCTGCTAGAGACAGCAAATTTCCTATGTCTGAACTGGTTTCATTTGCAATACACAGAAGCATCGGCTCAGGTACGGCACAGACGGTGCAGATCACGTTCCACTCCTAGCTCAGTGACATCCCAACTCAGTGCCTCTTGCATCTCTCCACAGCTCTTCCAGGTAGGAGCTAAGGCTGAGATTTTCAAATGGCTCCTAAAGGAGTTAGGTGTCCAGTTCCCCTTGAAATGTGAAGGGATTTGAGCACCTAACTCCCCTAAAATCCTTTAAAATCCCAGCCTTATGTCTTGCCCCTGGCTGTGGTGCTTGGGGTCAATTTCTTACACCAACATGTTGCACTTTCGGAGGTCAGTCTATCCACGCAGCAGCCCTGTTTGGGAGCTCAGCCAGTGTCAGAATGCCTAATTTATGGATGGGGAAACTGAGGCACTTGGGGTTAAGAGACTTGCCCAAGATTACAGAGGAATTCAGTGTGAGATTAGGACCCAGAGGTATCTGATTCCCAGTCTGCTGTTGATGCCATTTGATCATGTCTCTCTGGTGAAAATTGTGATAGCGGTTTCTGAGAGGTGCATTAGCTGGGCTGAGAATATAAAGATACATACACTGGAAGCAGGTCTCATTTCGTCCAGTAGGGAGCAGGAGTCACACCCACAGACACAAACACACCTCTCAGAGGTGTGCATCAGGTGATAATAACTTTTAAGGTGGGCTGCAAATGAAGCGTCTGACTTTCTTTTTGCCAGACAACTACTTTTGGAATTATAGAGTGTGGGCAACACGAAATGGCCAGGATCCAGATTGCCTTTCTGAGGTGAGTTCCTTCTTAATGTATATACAGGGCTGGGATTTTCACAGGAGCCTAAGGAAGTTAGGCACAAGGCTTCCACTGCAATTCAATAGGCGTTGGGCACCTAACTCCCTTAGTCTCCTGTGAAAATCTCAATCCAGATCTCTCTGCTATGAGGAGACTATGTTTGGAAGAGGACACTGAAGAGAGGGATACTGACATATCTGGTTGTGGATGATTTTACAGGAGCCGGGCACCGAAATGCCCTTACAAGTGTAGAGTTCAGCCTGTAATGTGAGGCTGAGGAGTAACTGAATGCTTGCTTAGATGGGGGTTTGTTCCAAGATTGTTGAATGGACAAATGGTCCAGAAGATGGACATGGATGTCATAACAATGAGTTGCTAATTGGTAGAATCATGCAACACTTATTCACATAACTGTTTAATTTTTCTTTTTCTTTCTTTCTTTCTTTCTTTCTTTCTTTCTTTCTTTTATTTTGAAGCCTATTTGAAGTTACTCGTGTGAGTCAGGACTGCTCAGGTGGGTAAGGTTTACTGATTTGGTCTCCATATCTGTTCTTATAAATGTGCACAGTCCAGTGGTTAAGTCATGTCAGGACACTCGGGTTGTATTCCTGCCTCTTCCACTGACTGTCTCGATGTGTGACCACAAACAAGCCACTTCACCACTCCCTCTGTGCATCAGTTTCCCTGTCTTAAATTTGGGTTAACAGTATCTGCCCACTTTGAGGTGCATGGATCAAAGGACAGATCCTCGCCTGTTTGTGACTTGGGGCTAATTTGGAACAACAGTAATTTACACCCACTAAGAATCTGGCCCCAAAGTACTATGTAAATGCTCAGCAGAGTAAGATATTTAATGCAGGGTAAAAAATAATCCAGTTTGCAGTGTATGTAAAATTCTCCCTTACATTACATTTTCCAGTCAGCAACAGCTATCATTCCTGATATTTAAGGACCTCCCTGCCAGACCCTGGTGAGTTGCCGCTCAGGATGGCAATGCGCTGGTTCCTGTGTTATTTCATAGGAGGCACTAACAGATTTTGGTATGGTGCTTTAGGCTGCTGTATTAAGTGGTGCTACTTGGTAGATCTCAAAGCACTAAACCCGCCTGGGTGACAGTTCACCCCTGAGAGTGTCTGAGAAACAATAGCCCTACACCATCTAGCAAGTCTCTGTCCGATCCAGGAATAAAACCAGGTTTCTTAACTCCTACTTTGCCCCCATCCCACCCCTAGACATCAGATCCCTCTGACCCCAAGTTGTCTAGGGAGTTTCAGGTTGCTTGCCACTGACTAAAGCCACCACATTATAGATTGTAAGGCCATGAGGGACCAATGTTTTCATCTAGTCTGAACTCCTGCATGACACAGACCATCGGACTTCCCTAAATTTACCCCACTTTGAACTAGAGCAGATCTTAAAACAAAGAAAAAACACCAAGTCTTGATTTTAAAGTTGTCAGTGATGGAAAGTCCACCACGACCCTTAGTAAATTGTTCCAATGGGTAATTAGCCTCACTATTAAAAATGTACACTTTATTTCAAGTCTGAATGTGTCTAGCTTCAACTTCCAGCCATGGGATCGTGCTACACCTTTCTCTGCTAGAATGAAGAGCCCATTATAAAATGTGGTACTTATAAACTGTAACTAAGGCTACAATTTAGTCACAGGTATTTTTAGAAAAAGTCGTGGACAGGTCATGGGCAATAAACAAAAATTCAGGGTCCATGACCTGTCCATGACTTATACTAAAAATACCTGTGTTTAAATGGGGGGAGGGGGGCACTGGGTGTGTATGTGGGGCTGCTTCTGGAGGGCTCCGGACATGGATGTTCCATTTAGCTGGCCGGGGACTGCTGCCCGGAAGCGCGGGCTACGGTTGCTCCGGCCGGCCAGGAACCGCTGCCCAGAAGCCGGAGCAGCAGCTGGTGTGGCTGTCCCTGGGGCTACTTCAGTAGCTGGCCCCAGAGCCAGCTGCTTGGGCAGCCCTGGGGTCAGCCACTCTGGCCCCTGCAGAAATCACGGAATCCGCGACTTCTGTGACCTCCCTGACAGATACAGAGCCCTAACTCTAATCAAACACCCTTTGAACTGTCTCTTTATTCAGACTGTTTTCATGTCTGTCCTCCTCCCTTCAGCCTTCTCGTCTCTAGACTTAACTCCTTTGAAAATGCTTTGTTGAAAATGCTATATGAGCTAGCAAGCTATTGAATTCACAGCTCCCAACGGGCAACTTCTCTGGTAGCTTCTTGTCTTGCTTTTAATTCCCTTTGTAATGCTCTTTGAGATATTTAGCTGAATATTATTTTAAAGGAGCTAAGTATGACTATTATTAATATTGGACCAGGTAGCTGGGTTCCTAAATTCCTTTAAAAACCCAACCCATTGTTCCTGCAGGTATCTATCAAAGCCAGAGCCAAGATGAGAACCTAGACCACCTGAGTCAGAGGTTATGGACACACTGCAATTAAAAACATGTGGCTTGCCCATGCCAGCTCACTTGAGCTTGCAGGGCTCAGACCAAGGGGCTGTTTAATTACGGTGTAGACATTTGGGTTTGGTCTGGAGCCCAGGCTCTAGGAACCTGTGAGGTGGGAGGGTCCCAGAGATTGGGTTGCC
This sequence comes from Terrapene triunguis, assembly GCF_002925995.2. Lineage (NCBI taxonomy): Eukaryota > Metazoa > Chordata > Testudines > Emydidae > Terrapene > Terrapene triunguis. The sequence continues at coordinate 14,784,000 of NW_020664584.1, forward strand.
TGAATGTCTATACTGCAATTAAACAGCCCCTTTGCCTGAGCCCCTTAGCCCGAGTCAGCTGGCACGGGCCAGCCATGGGGGTCTAACTGCAGTGTAGACATCCAGTGAGCATGGCTCTAAGAGCACCTCTCTGTAATTCTTCCCCTCCTTTATAATGTGGCGTGAGAGGTTCAGATGAGCCATGCTACACTTATTCTATGAATTATTTTAGTTCTCTGGCCTGTGTTATACAGGAGGTCAGATCGGATGATCCCAGAGGACCCTTCTGGCCTTGGAATCTATGACTCTAGGCAATCGCTGAGTATTGTTTTTATTACTATATCTCTGCAGGTTTTTCTCAAAGGTGGAGATGAAGAAGGAAAACCAGAGCAGTGTCCAGGAATTCATCCTCCTGGGGTTCCCCACCGCTCTGAAGGAGGTGCAGATCCTGCTCTTCCTCATCTTCCTCTTCATCTACATGCTGACGCTCGTGGAGAACATGGTTATCATTGTGACGGTCCAGGTGAGCTACCCCCTCCACAAGCCTATGTACCTCTTCCTGAGCAGCCTCTCTTTCCTGGAGATCTGGTACATCACCGTCACAGTGCCTAAGATGCTGCTCGACTTACTGAGGGGAAGCCAGCACATTTCCTTCCTGGGCTGCATGGCACAGCTCTACTTCTTCATCGCTCTGGCCTGCACCGAGTGTGTCCTCCTGGCTGTTATGGCCTATGACCGCTATGTGGCCATCTGTAGCCCCTTGCGCTACTCCGCCATCATGACCCATGGACTCTGCTTCTGCTTGGTGGCTGGGTCGTGGGTGAGTGGCTTCACGAGCTCCATGCTCAAGGTCGTCTTCATCTCCCGCTTGACCTTCTGTGGCTCAGTCATCAACCACTTTTTCTGTGACATCTCACCTCTGCTAAAACTGGCCTGCACCGACATGTCACTGGCAGAGAGGGTGGACTTTATCCTGGCCTTGATCATGATCCTACTGCCACTTCTTGTGGTGGTGGCCTCTTATGCTTGCATAGTGGCCACTGTTGTGCGGATCCCCACGGCTCAGGGGAGATGGAAAGCCTTCTCCACCTGCACCTCCCATCTGATGGTGGTGATCATCTTCTACTCTACCACCCTCTTCACCTACGCCCGGCCCAGGGCCATGTACGCCTTTGACTCCAATAAGTTGGTGTCCATGCTCTACACGGTCATAGTACCCTTCTTCAACCCTGTCATTTACTGCCTAAGGAACCAGGATGTCAAAAAGGCCCTCAGGAAAATGATTAGGGGCAGAAGTAAACCGGAAAATAATGTTCTTGGGTCTCAGATAGGTTAATGGGGAATGGATGGCTCAGTTAATGGCTCCTGTTGGAGATCCCAAGGGACAGATTAGAAGTTGGGTAACCCCCCTGGAGCCTATAGCTACCCTTCCTCTCCTAATAGTTCTCCAGCCCTATTCTTCACTCATTGGTCCTGGCTTTGTGAGGCATCAGCTTTACTTGGTAAAGACTCTGCCTCCCAGTTGCAAGGGAACAGTGCTATACCTTTGTACAGCACATAATATAACAGGGCCCAACTGGGCTGTGGCCTTGAAGTGCTCCCACAGTGGTGAATAAATGAATAAACAAATAATTGACAGGGCCATATCTTCATTTGATATAGAGCCAGGGCATCTGTTAATCTATGGCATAGCTCCACTCATTTCAGAATTCAACAGACGGCACTCTGGCCCCATTGACACCAATGGAACTATGCTGATTTACACCAGCTGGGGATCTGGCCCCATTGATGCCAATGGAGCCATATTGATTTAAACCAGTGGGGGATCTAGCCCAGCATTTTTCATTGTACTTCTGTTCTTATTGATAGGCCTGACAGTCTGGGAATCTGTTGGCCTTTGAGGCACCTTTATCCGGTTAAATTGAGATTTTCAAAGCTGCCAAAGGTACCTCGACATACCTGAGAAGCCCCTGATGTAGCTTACACAGTCTGAAAGATCTGTGATCCTGACAACAGCCTCCCCCAGTGGGCCCATGGGATACAGCCCTGACTGGAATCACTGTCTGCTGTAGACCCCAGCTTGCCCCCAGCTCAGACCTTGTAAAGGGGACCTCAGAAGGCAACATTGCAGCTGTCACCCACCTTGCCTGCAGCCGGGGTATCCTCCTGCCACCGAGGGGCAAGAACGTGGGTCTCCCTCCCTCAGTCTCTCTCATGGCTAGTCTTCTACAGAGGGGTGAATTTCATCTATGATTGGCTCTTAATCACCTGGGCAGCTCCGATCAGGATCTCCAGGAGCTAACAAAGGTATCTGGGTAGTTTGTGGAGCTCTACTCAGTTAACAAAGTGCCTGGGATGTCCCAGGGGATCTAAAAGAATCAGATGCCTAAATTCCATTGAAACTCAATGGTTGGTGGGCATTGAGAACCCGAGGCCTATTTGAAAATCCTGGTCAGCATCGGCTTAGATTCTTTATAAAATGTACGTATTTTATAAGCTCAATCGATGTAGCTTAACAAAGAGAAGGTTAAAGGGTGACTCCATTGCAGTCTCTAAGTACCTCCAGGGGGAACAAATACTTGACAATGAGCTCTTCCATCTAGCAGAGACAGGTCTAACACCATTCAATGGCTGGAATTGAAGCTAGACAAAGTCAGGATGGAAATAATGTATACATTTTTAACAGTGGGAGTAATTAACCATTGGGACAATTTACCAAGGATCATGATGGATTCTCCATTATTGAGAATTTTCAATGTTTTTTTCTAAAAGCTGTGCTCTAGGAATTATTTTTGGGCAGTTCTCTGGCCTGTGTTATCCAGGAGGTCAGACTGGAGGGTCACAATGGTCCCTTCTGGCCTTGGAATCTATGAATCTATAAATTGCATATTGTTAGGATGGAAGAAAAATTAATTATGGAACTGTTTACTAAGGAATGCTGCTACATGGCCAGCAATTGCATGATCACCAAAGCTTTGGAGGCATGATAACATTGCCAATGATGGACATGAACTGATTACCCAGCCACACCACCTTATGGACATAGCTAGAGACTGATCTGGGAGGTGCTTGATCTGCAAGGAGGCCACGTCTCTTTGGGATTTGTTATGATGATGATGATGATGATGATGATGATGATAAATTGCATGTGCACCTACATATTTTTCCAGGTTTGCTTAATAAATAAGAATATAAATAAACAAATATTAGCCACATTCATTATTATGTTTTCCCAGTTGAAAAACAGAGCAGGTAGCACAAAGAAGCACATGAATACACATCCATACCAAACACACAGCACACAAAACAAACACAACCAAATGCCAGCACATAAAGATCCTCCAAACCCAAATAGAAAAAGGGAAGCATAAAACCAGAGAGAAATACAAACTTAACAAAGGCAAAAACATAATATAAACAGAAAGCAAAACCACAATCAAACACACAGAGACACATACAGCAAAATAAAGGAACCAAATGAAACCAAGCACAAACATAAAAACAAAACACACAGCTAAATGCAAAGAAACAAGGTGGGTGGGGTCATATCTTTTATTGGACCAAGTTCTGCTGGTGAAAGAGACAAGCTTTTGAGCTACACAGAGGTCTCAGGCACACACCAAATACAAACTCTAAACACACATACAGATCAAACAAAAAAACAAAAACAAAATGAAAAGCAAGCTCACAAAACCCAGCACACGCACACACATACGCACAAAAGCGCAAGCACAAATACAAACAACCCAAACACATGCCCACCAACCACAAACACTAAAAAATATCCACAAAAGTCAAAACACAAATATACTTACATATCAAACACATGGGAAAGCACTAATGTCACCACATGTCAAACTACAAACCTACAAGTTGTGGTGTGTTGGCCTGCCTGGAAAAGTAAATGAAAATTAGGCCCATTGACTTTAGTTAAGTTACTCCAGGTAAAGAAGAGGAGAAATCAGGACTTTTGACTAAAACTGTGTTACTCTGGATTTAAAACTCTTTAAAGGAGAGCAGAATCAAGTCCATTGGCCATTCTCCACTTATGCTTGTTTACATCATGGTGTGTGAAAGCAGACTCGAGCCCACTGATTGTTGTTTACATCCCTGACTGTCCCTCTTGGTCTGCCTTGGTTTTGTACATTGCACATCCTTCTGTGTTTGGACAATGAATAATTTTGGATGCTACCATAACATAAGACTGGGATTTTAAAAGGTGCCTATGGGAGTTAGGTGCTAAAATCCTTTGAAATTCAGTGGTAGTGGGATACCTGTCTTCCATAGACTACTTTAAAAGTTCCAGCATAAATATTTATAGTAGTTTCTAGTGCTCTCTCTCTCTACAGGAATTTGGAAATGTCACCATTGCCAGATGCTCTGGAGGAAAACATAAGAATAACAATTGCCTAAGGATTTGCAAAGGAAGTTAAGGAAATTAGGTGCCCAATTCCATCTGGGTGCTTAACTCCCTTAAGTGTCTTTGAAAATCCCAGACTTTTAAAGTTGGGCTCATTTCAGAGTTGAACATGGGACCTGTTATAATAATTAGGCGTACAAATTTACTCTAATTGTGAGCTCAACTGTAAAAAGTATGTGAAAGATCATAAGATATCACAATAACCTCTAATAACAATGGGGAAACATTGATGGGAAAAGGTATAAATGGGAATCAGAAAAACTGAATTAGTCCAAACAAAAAGGTCTCCTGTTAAAACTCAGAGACTGTTTTAAGACTATCCCTGGTAAACAAGAAAAGTGTGGAAATCAGTGAAACAAAATTGGTATGTAAGAAATGAGGCCTGACTGGTAGAAAAAACAATGAAGGGATGGGGTATTCCACCCATCACTCCCTTTTGGGGTGCTTCAAAAAAGAAACTTTGGGGAAAAATGGCTACTGGAATGAGCTTTTCCATCATGGCTGTGAGCCCATGGACAGTTATCACCATCTTTGATACGACCTTGGAGACTGTCAAACAAGGGGTTTTTTTTCCTTCGAAAAGCTCTCTCCAGCTCCAGGGAAAGGGAACAAGGGATGATGTTTCAAAGAAAGATTTATTTAATACATTATATTTCAAAGACTTTAACTGTTTCCCCTTCTTTTCTGTACCTTTCATAAAAGGTCAAAGGGGTTTTAATGGTGTGTTTGCAATGGCACTGAGCAGGCTGAGGTCTCTGTGTATCAAAACTTGTTTAACATGTTTAATGTTGGACAGTGACTGGGTTATGTTAACACCTTCGGCCCATTTATTCCATTTAAATTAATACAACAGACTCCTTAAGACCGAAAGTGAGGCTCATACACCTACATTATGTTGCCATTTAGACATAATGAGAAAACAGAAAAAGATCCATCAGTAGATGACGTTGGTGCTGTGATGTCTTGGGAAGGATATCCATCTATCAATCCACCATCCGAAGGTCTTAAGGCTGCAATTTTCAAAGGAGTGGAAGGGAGGGAGGGCCCAAATCAACATTGAAATAGATTTAGGCACCTAAGGCCAGATATATAAAGGTATTTAGCTGCCTAACTCCCAAAATCATGGGAGTTAGGCACCTTGGGCTAGATTCACAAAGGGACTTATTCATTTAACAGACACTTTAGGTGCCTAATTCCCAGATTTAGGCATCACTGGTATTCACAAAACCCCCGCTCAGCTGCCACTGAACCCTGAAGGTGCCTAACATCACTCGACACCTAAATGTTTGCAGTAAAAGTTTCCCAGGCACCTATGTTTCTGCCTCTGGCCATGCTCATTGTTGCATGGTAGATGTCCAAGTGCCTAGAGGCCCAGTGTGGGTTTCAATCTGTTTATTGTTTTTATTGTAGTTTCTCTGTAATGCTTTCGCCTTCGGATTAAAGGTACTTGCTTAGAAAGAGATGGGTGGTAACTGGCAATACACCATTCAGAGCCCTCGGAGAGAAAGCAAAGCGCCAGCTGTGGCAGTTCGACAGACTGGGGATATCACAGGGGAAGGCAGGGAGCTGTTCAGCCTTAAAATCTCCTGGTCAGAAGGTAGTGGGACAAGGATCCTGACCAGAGACAAGTGGCAGGTGGGGCCTGACTGGGCACTTGTGGAGGGGACAATACCGCTGCAGTTCTCCTGAGACTGACACTTATCTGGGAGACCACTGGTTCAAGGCCCACCTCTTCTTGATGGAGAGAAGGGATTTGCTGGTGGCTCAGCCACATGCTGGATGACTGTGCTAACCACTGGGCTAAGGGACAATCTGATGTGCAGCTTCCTCAATTGCTATTGTTGAAACTGTTCCACTTTGACTAAATAATTCATCAATGGACCAGCGAGCGAGAGAGAGACTGCGAGCATGAGACCGACTCTGTAGCCTGGTGGTTGGAGCGTTCTCCTGGGCTGTGGGAGACCAAGGATCCAGTCCTCCTGCTCTGAGGATGCTTTAATTATCCACAGTGGAAGAGCTTTCACAGGCAGGACTAGGGTCCCCATGTCAGAATAGCCCCTAGCCCAGAGGTTAGGGCCCTCATGTGAGAATTAGCAGATCCCTGTTCAGGGAGTTAGTCTCCTCCTGACTTCTTGCAAAAATGGCACAGGTGCCTAACTCCGGGAGACGGTTCATGGCTGAGAATCCCAAACAGAGATAGGTGCCTCCCTGCAGCCTGGATTAAGACACCACACTCTCTGAGTGGTGCAAGGTTTAGCACCACCCCTCTCCTTGGCATCTCCCTTTGGCTAGCTTAGACGGCTCCCTGCCTAGCGTACTGGCTTTTGTGGATACCATTCTGAGATTCTTCTCTCTCCCCATTCATTGTAGAGGGAACCTGGGTACCCAACTCAGTCTTTGTGAATCCCAGTGATTTTTGAGGCACCTAAGTTTCTTTGTGAATCGAGCCACAGGTGCCTATCTCCAGCTTTTGGGATCTAAATTCTTTGAAAATCTGTCCATTAGGCATTTTTGAAAATTTTGCCTTAAGTCTACAAGATACTCTCTCTCTCTCTCCCCCCTCCCCCCATCTCTCTGTGTACAGTCAGATTTTCAAGGAACATAAATTTCAATGGGAGTTGGGCACCTAAATCCCTTAATCACCTTTGAAAATCCCAGACCTAATCACGAGCCATCCTTTCAACCACAGCATCTATTTCCCCTTCCTCCTTGGTTTATCTTTTTTTATACTTCTCTCATCTATTTGTCTATCTGCACTTCTGTTATCCAGCTGGCATCCATTTGTCTGCCCAGTGTCCGTCTACCTGTGTCTTACACACCTGCCCACAATCACACTATTCTATCTTGAATTCATTTCAACTGCTGCTTGTTGCTTCTCTCAGAAGCTGTTTTTCCCCTCATTATTACTAAAGTAGCACCTAGAGGCTCCACGCAAGATCAACTCACAATTTGCCAGGTGCTGTATATACAGAACAAGAGGTCGTGGAGAGTATATAACCTAAATAGACAAGGCAGACAAAGGGTCAGAGGGGAAACAACCTGCTGAAGGTAACACAGCAGATCAGTGAGAGAACATAGGATAGGCTGATTTCTCTAGACTGATGAACATTATGGCTAGGAGGGTGAGATGATATTTGTTTATCTTGTGTGATTGCTTCCATTGGGAGAGTAATGATAATTTACAGACCAATTCTCACGGGACAGAGAAGGGCTGATAATGTGCTAGCTACACCTGCATCAGCATGAGGCAAAGAACACTGCCAGTTCTTTACATCCTCTCTGCACTTTAAACACTCCAAGCTACATAAAGCCATTGGGAAGAGTCATATCTGTTAAGGGCAAGTTGATTTTTATTCTAATTGTTATCTTTACAAGCCAGATGGTGTTTTCCCATAGAATACCGAGTAGTGTTTTACAGAATGAGTCGTGGAGCTGATGAAAAGTATTTCATCAAAATGTGTCTTCTTTCTCGACACTTCCCTATTTAAGGGAACTCTTTATGGGAAAGTTGGCAACTTTGCTAGCCTTCTTACAAAACCTTCCAAAAGGTATCACATTCCGGGAGGTGTAAGGGAAGCATTTTAGAAATGTATACATAGATGACATGTATACATGGAGAATGTCTAGTTATTAGGATGCTGAGTGCATTAAAATAGAGATTAGACAGTGCGAGGAATAATGAGGGGAGAGATAGAGATTTTGATGGTGATGACTGTACGGTCTGTAGATCTATCTATCTATCTATCTATCTATCTATTTTATAGAGGTCTTTCTTAAATTTCTTATTTTGTACAAATTGGTTAAGAGATGCAATTAAAAGATCAGTCAAAATATAATTAGCTCAGATTCTTCAAATGAAATCAAATGAATGTTGATCATTTATCTAAGAAGTGTCATACAGATCACAGCAAGACAATCCACTCTCTTTAGTACATGTCACATAATGGAGGTCCAGCCCAAGCCCAAATGTCTGCACAGCTATTTTTTGCACCATAGCATGAGCCTGTGTCTGCAGATCCAAACTCTGAAACTTGCTGCTGCAGGTTTGGGTTTGTTTGCTTGTTTTTGCAATGTAAACGTACCTATTGAATCCAACTAGCAACTTGATTGACTAAGTAATGACTGAGTAGAAGGTTGGTACAGGTATCCAGTGCAAGGTAATATTTTGGCTCCTTGCATTCCTTTACTCCCTCACTCCCTGGATGCAAATCTGTCTTTTATATTAATTTTAGTAACTCCTAGAGTACAGCTTGTTCTGCTCTCCATTGTAATAGGCTCTGCACAAACATATAGACAATTATCATTGTTGTTTTTATGCTACAATATTTATGCTACAATAGTGCCTAGAGACTATCCCTTTTCTTCAGTTCAAATCTTTAAGTAATGATCTGTGTACTGGTTTCATCATTATTACATACTAAAGTCATATATTCTTCACCAGCGTCGACATAAGCATGAAGGACACCCAGTATTATTAGTAGTTTTGCTTTTCAAATATGCATAAGGGCCAGATTCTCAAAGGTATTTAGGGACCTAAAGATGCAGCTCGGCACCGAGTGGGGTTTTAAAAACCACTTAAGCAGGTTAGGTGCCAAACACACTTAGGTAATTTAGGAGCACAAATGCTATTGAATTTCAATGAAATTTTTAATAGTAAGCCACTTAACCACTTTTGAAAATCTCACTGATTAGCATTAGCATTATCTGTAGTGTGAAAAAAATTGAAAATAAAATGTAAAAAGACAGTGGGAGAGAGAGAGAAATATGGAATTAGATCAGCAGATAGGTTGATTGGTTGATAGATGTGTGTATAAGGGGATAAATCAATTGATCGATAGATAACATACTGATAATCACTAGTAGTAAATATGTTGTTGTTCTGATTATATATATATTTATTACAGAGCTGGCTGCTAGACATGGAGATGAGAAATCAAACCAGTGACACAGAATTCATTCTCCTAGGGTTCCCCGTAGCTCCTCATCTGCAGCTCCTCTTCTTCATGAGCTTTCTCATTGCCTACACCTTAGTAGTGCTAGAAAATGTCATCATCATCATGACGATCCACGTGAACTGTCACCTCCACTGTCCCATGTACTTCTTCCTGAGTAACCTGTCCTTCCTGGAAATCTGATACGTCACAGTCACCGTGCCCAAGACTATGGTCAACTTCGTGTCGGGGAGCAAACACATTTCCTTCAGAGGCTGTATGACGCAGCTCTATTTCTTCCTCGGCTTGGGGAACACTGAGTGCATCCTCCTGGCCGTCGTGGCCTATGACCGGTATGTTGCCATCTGCAACCCACTTCGTTACCTGGCCATTGTGAGCCAGGCTCTATGTATCCGCATGGCAGCTGGGTCCTGGCTCTGCGGCTTCTTCATCTCTGCATGGAAGGTGTTTCTTATATCTCAACTGACGTACTGTGGTCCCAATGTCATCAACCATTTCTTCTGTGATGTGTCCCCTCTCTTGAACTTAGCCTGCACAGACATGACCCAGGCAGCACTGGCAGATTTTGTTGCTGCCCTGTTTATCCTGCTGATTCCCCTCTCTGTAATAATCCTTTCCTATGCTTGTATCTTCTCCACCATTCTCCACATCCCCTCCACACGGGGCCACCAGAAAGCATTCTCCACTTGCGCATCACACCTCATTCTGGTCGTTATCTTCTATGTAGTCAGCATTTTCATCTACATCCGGCCCCAGGGCCTTCCATCCCACAACACCAACAAAATTGTTTCTGCTCTCTATGCCATTGTTGTCCCACTCTTCAACCCCATCATCTACTGTCTGAGGAACAAGGAGGTCAAAGAGGCCCCGAAGAAGACTTTGATCAGAAAAGGAGTTCCACTGCAGAAACATCAGTACACTTAGTTAGAAATGGAGGATGCGGGGAAGGAAGAAAATGGAAAAAACAAAATTGAACTCAACGCAGGGATCGCTGGGTGAAAATCTCTGGTCTGTGTTATGCCATAGGTCAAACTAGATGATCATGATGGGCCCTTCTGGCCTTAAAATCTCAGAATCTATTAAAGCCTATCAATATGAGCAGAACTTCAACTTGAGCATGCAGTAGCACCATCAAGTCCTTGTGTTCTCTGGGGACACAGCAACCCATGCATTGTTCCCATGTCTCTATCCTACAATTCCGACATAGTTTGTTCCAACACCCTCTTCCCTTCCCACCATCTCACAGTCTCTTAACCTCAGCTTCATTCTGCACATGCCCCTCATATTTTCCTCCCAGACATTTTCCCTGTTCTATCCACCTGTTCCTTTTCCCTTCCCTTGTCTTTCCATTTCGCTAATACCCTCCTAATTAAACTCACCCAAGGAAGAAAGAAATGGTGGCACTCACATGACGTTTGCCGTCATCCTATTGATTGATTTGCTTGTGTGTTCTTTAGATTGCAAGGGACTGTCTGCTAATCTGTGTTTATGCAGAACTGAGCACAACGGGGTCCTGATCTTGGTTGATTCACGGACGCTACCATAATAAACACGATTAATGATAAATAACAAAACAACATTTTTTTGTATTTTGGTCTAAATGTTCTGTTTTTTCAACCAAAAAATCTGAAACTGGAAAATGTTTTTTTTTTAAATATAAAAAAAACCAAAACCCTAGTTTTTCAATTAAAAATAAGATTTTTCCACAAAATTGAAAATTTTACCAGATAAGTTATTTTACTGCAAATAATTTTAGAAATTTGAACATTTCCCATTTTTGGTCTTTCTTCTTGAGCAAAGTCCCCCAAAATTTCACTGGAAAGTATTTAAAAACATTTCCAGTGAAAAATAATTGGCATTTTTCAACCAGCTGTAGCAAGCAATATCATGTGGCCTGTACTAGCAACCAAAGCTACCAAAGATATCTCGTACTTCAATGTAAAATTCTCACATTGTCTACAGACCACATATTACCCATGGGAATTATTTTGTGAAACATGAATACGTACAAGCAAATGACAAGCTGTAACCATATATACATATATTAAGTAAATCATTTTTTTTTAATGTTAATCTTTGTCATGGGTGCACAGGTTTGGTGCTCTGGAACAGCCCTCAATCAGTCTCAGTCAGGACCCCCTTCAGTGTGACAACCCCACACAGTGCACTTTCACTAGGGTAAGCCTCCTTGGCTTCAGTGCCTCCTGGCACAGGCCTGGGAGTGTTCAGCACCTCTGTTTCATGCTGTGGGCTCCCCCCAGTCAGGGGGGATAGGACACTTGGATAGGACACTTGGGGAAGCCTTACACACCCCCAAAGGGGCCACACACCTCCAACTTCTGCAGTTAGCAGTGACTCCCAGCCACAGCCAGTGCTGTAAAACAGAAGGTTTATTAGTTGTCTGGAAAACAGTGTAGGAAAGTTCTTTGTTAGCACAAAAGCCAGAAAGTTACAGTAAAACCCATCTTGAGTAAACCCAGAGCCCCCTGGCTCCCCTGTACAGCCCCCAAAACCAGATGATGGATTCACTTCCAACAGCCCACCCTCAGTCATGTCCAGTTGTCCCTCCATCCTTTGTTGAGTTTCCCAGGCAAAACTTGTCACCTGGCCTCCACCTCTCTCTCTCTTTCTTCTCCTGGCTGGCTTCTTGTAGAAGTTGCCCCTCTCTCCCCGGCCATCAGTTGCTAAGTTACAAAATATGAGGCCATTGTCTGGGGCCTGGCAGCTAAACCACAGTCAGACTCAATCATCTAAGGGTCTCTGTAAAGATCAAACATTGTTATCCCACTGCCTGGTTAATCATGCAACACATAAGGGAAACTGAGGCATGCACACAATATTCATACAAATCATTAAGAAGACCCCCCATTTCATCACAATCTCTAATTAATATTATGACTTATTATTCCATTTATTTAAAAGTCCTGTCTGGACACATGAGAGACTTTGTAATCTGTCTAGATATCAGGTTTCATGGAGGTATTATGGTTTTCAGGATAAGGCACTGGACTAAGAGTAGGAAAGTCAATGAGAGTTGAATGCCTATTCCTCCTGGGGATGCAGGGTTGCTATCACCGTGTCAGTCCCAGGATATTAGAGAGAAAAGGTGCGTGAGGTAATAGCTTTTAATGGACCAACTCCTTGTCTCTATCTCCAACAGAAGTTGGTCCAATAAAATATATTACCTCACTCACCTTATTCCTCTTGGGCTCTTTTTAGAAAATCCCAGTCACTGTATTAAGCAGAATATTTTGGCTGGACCTTTAAGCAGAGGCAGATGGATTTCAGAACCAGGTTACTTCAGTTGGGACCAGATAGGCAACAATATTTCATCCATGCTACCTGAGGGAATGATGGAGATCATTCAGCCTCAGGTTTTCTTCCCTGGACCACATCAGGAGGGGATTTATGAAGATGTTCAGTGGTGGCCTAACACTGTTTCAGTGGCAAAGCCTTCATTGTCCTTGATGGGAGCCGAGTTGGGCACATTTGAAATGCCATCTTTAGGCATGGAATTTCACTGCCCCTTGTGGGTTTTGATGTGAGTGAGTCACACACTGCAGCATCGTGGCAGTTATGGGAACAGAGCAACTCAATGATATCCAGTTGAATTTACTCACCAGGGCAGGACATAACCAGTAGTGCAACGGGAAATGTAGAGTTGCACGACTCTGTCTCTCTGCTTGTCTAGCTGTCTATTGTCATATATACCCCTCCGTCTATCCATGTAGGCTGAGATTTCAATGCTACTGAAGGTATTAGATTGACCTATTCTCACTCATTTAAATAAGAATTGGGTGTCTAAATGCCCATGGTGGATTGAAAATCTTCTCCTTAACGTGTCTATGAAGTCTATCAGCTATTATTCATCTGTCTAACCATGCCATTCATTTTTCTGCCGCTCCTTCTGTCCACAACTGTCTAATAATCTCTAGCTAGCATCGATATATCGGTCGAGGTATGCATTTGTAATGTGCCCAGTCACACTGTTTATAAGGCACTGATTCCCTTCTTACTTACCCTGGTATAAATCAGGAGTAACTCCATATGAGTCAATGAGTCTGAAACTTCGCTCGCTCACCTCAAAGTAAAGCAGGAGTAACTTCTTTGAAATAACTGGGGGTGCTTTTCCTCTCACTCACCTCTGTGTAAATCAGGAGTAACTGTAGTGGAGTTAGAGCTGGCTGAACATTTTTCATATTTTTTTCCATCAAGAAATGGGGTTTCATCAAAAATAAACTTTTTCAAATGAAAATGTCATTTCTGAATATTTTTTTAAAAAGTTTTTCTACAGGATATTCCTATTTGAAACAATATTTGTTCCATTTCCTTATGAGCTGAACATTTTCATTTTGCTTCACTTTTTGTACATTTTGGTTTTTTTAAAACCCACCTTTTTATTTTTTAACTACTAAATCCATTTTTAGGTTGTGTTTTGTTTGTTTGCTACTTTTTCCTTTTATTTTTCTTCTCTTTTTCCACATTGTAACTTATCAAAACTTCTGCAACATTGGAATGAGCAGCAATAGGAACAATAAAACTGGATAATGCCACCACTCTGTAACTTTTGCAAAGCTGAGGAAATTTTGAAGTCAGTGTAGTTACAGCATTGTGAAACTGAGTGAGGAGAGAGACAAGGTGGGTGAGGTAATATCTTTTATAGGACCAACTTCTGTAGGCGAAAGAGACAAGCTCTTGTCTCTTTCACCAACAGAAGTTGATCCAACAAAAGATATTAACTCACCCACCTTGTCTTTCTCATATCCTGGAACCAATATGTCTACAGCAACACTGCAAACGTTTGAGGAAAATCAGATCTTACTTATTTGATTTTTAGCTTATCTCAGAAGCCTTCAGTGGTCCCTATTCTTGATCTCACTGAGAAAACTCATGGAAAAAATGTGTTTGTTCTTTGTGTGATTGCTTCCATTGGGATGCAGGTGTAATTTTCAGATCAGTTCTCGAGGGACACTGAAGGTAAATAAAGAGGCACATAAATACGTGTACCAGCATACTTCATGTAGCTGGAACTAAACTCTGCTCTTCATATCTACTCTGCTATCCAGCTACTCCAAGTTTGATTAGGGCTGCGTACACAGAAGTGGCTTGAACTTTGTTCTGATAATATACAAGGTTAAGGCAAGTTTTCCTTCTATTGCAAAGGTGTACTTCTGAAGTGTTCCCCATTTTGTTTCTGAAATGTAAATCTGGATTAGACCTTTATTGAAATTATGTATGGATGAATTTATCCATACATAACTTTAAATAGCCTGGGATTCTCAAAAGGACCTAGGGAATTAGAGGTCTGCAAGCCATGGAAAGCCTATGGAAGTTTGATGCCTAACTCACTTATATGCAGTGTTGTTGTAGCTGTGTTGGTCACAGGATATTAGAGAGACAAGGTGGGTGAGGTAATATTTGTATTAGACCAGCTTCTATTGGGGAGAGAGACAAGCTTTTGAGTTTACACAGACCTCTTCTGCAGTTCTGGGAAAGGTACTCTGAGCATCACAGCGAAATGCAAAGTGGAACAGGTTGTTGGACATAAGGGACCCTTATTTCAAGGGACCCTTCAAGGTGAAGTGGCCCATTAACACCCCTCCAGTCATAGGGGGAGAAGGAAGTGGAAGCAGAAAAGGCCACCAGGAGGCAGTTGCTAGTGGGTTATAGATTGTTGTAAATCCAATATCTGTATTCTGCCAATGATTTTTAGTGTCTAGCAAAGTTATGAATTTAAGCTCCTGGCTCGTCATTTGAAAAGATTGAATGGAGACACTAAATTTATGGCTTATTACATCAATCTCTAATCCACTAACCCCCGTTCCATCCTAACTCACTCCCTCCTCCTTACTTCCCCCCAGTGACTCAAAGGGTGTTGACAGGTCAATTCACCTTGAATGGTCCCTTGAAATACCTTGTCTCTCTAACTCACTCATACTCCTTTGAAAATCAGAGACATAATGTATATATGTTCATCTGTATACATGCCCTTAATTAAGATATCTTTAGGATTATAGTCCCCATATATTTAGTCTTGGAAGGATTAGATTTTTATTTTTTTAATATTGGAAAATAAAGATTCCATCACACACACACACAAAACGACAAAAAATATTTCCATCGGTAGTAATTGAAATTTACAGATAAGCAAAGTAAAAAAAAAGCTACTTGAGAGCTTATGAGAGTGTGATTTAAAGATATTTACTTTGTATATTTTTACATGTGATGTTGACTATTTGTGTTTCAATGGTTATAAAACTTTCACTTTTTGAATCTCAGTGTCTTCTACCATTAAATAATTATTGCCTGACACTTATTGTCTGACCCCACTCATAATTTCCTGCAACTGTGAACAGTTTAATTGATAAATATAAAATAAAGAAATGCTTAAAATCCATAATTTTGTGCAACTGTGAAAATTTAAATTGATAAACATTGGAAAAATACTTAAAAATAAACATTAACATTATTTCTCAATGTGATAAAAATAAAAATTGAAGTCAGAGACACTGGATTTATGGCTTATTACAACAATCTCTAAACCACTAACATTGAATGGCCCCTTACCATCTGTGCTAACTACTTATGCAGAACAATCTATTCCACCTTGCATTTTGCTGTGATACTGGGAATATCTCTTCCAGAGCTGAAGAACAGCTCTGTGTGGCTCAAAAGCTTGTCTGTCTCTCACCAACAGAAGTTAGTCCAATAAAAGATATTACCTCCCCCACCTTATCTATGTAATGGAGAAAGAGAGGAAGAGAAAGAGAGGGAGAGTGTCAGGCTTTGTCTGGAATCTTTAAAGGAGCCCAACGGAATTATTTTTATATTATCCAATACTTCCAATAGCAGCGGCAATTAGTAGTTAATGACCAGATTCTCCTTTCAGCCACCACAGTGTAAATCAGGAGTTGCTCCACTGGCGTCACTGTGTCTGATTTGCCTCTCATTCACTCCAATGTAAATCAGAAGTAAATCTATTGCAATTAGTGGTGGCCAAGATTAGCAATAGCTGACTGTGCATAGTAGAAGTCATTGATTGTGTTTAAAATGAGTTGTGTTGCCATTGATCCCCATTCTGAAATCTACTCGTTGCACTATTGCAACTGGGGTTTGTGATGTGGAGACCTGCCCCCCTAGCAACAAGAAGGAAGCCCACTGGATGCAAATCATAGACAAGTAGAGAGATGGAACAGCACTGGAGATAAGAATGGCAGTGTTGTTGGGTTTTTTTAAATAACGTGGAGGTCTATTTATCCCATATACCCTATCTATCTATCTATCTATCTATCTATCTATCTATCTATCTATCTATCTATCTA
>NW_020664584.1:14800682-14802509 GCF_002925995.2 Terrapene triunguis
CTATCTATCTATCTATCTATCTATCTATCTATCTATCTATCTATCTAAACTGTGGCATCTAAGAGAAAACAATGACTGGACAGATTGATGTATGAGGGATTAGTTTGTTAGCAAGTGAACCAATCTCCCCGTGACTCTTTGTATATAAGACCCCATGAAACTCTGTACACAAGCCCAAAGTATTTTGTCTCTATCATTCTAGTTTTTGTTTCTCTAATTCTAGGGACTCTGTACTTAGGTTGAATTTAGCGTGTGATCAAATGATGGAATGTACATAAGATTTTTCTCTGACCTGATTGACCAGTGGAGAATGTGTCCAGATGTCCAGGAAGGGATTAATTGTGATTGATGAGGGACACTTGGTATTGCAAATGTCTTCAGTGATCAATGAGATAATGACCCATTAAGAGATTATTTTAGCTCATTAAGAATTACTTCTTGCCATTGGTCTTTTCTATAATAAGGACTTGGTTACAGATATCTTTAGCTTATTGATTAGATACTAGTGCATGGGATGGTGCATCCATCCAGTTTCCCATATGCAAGTATTCTATTAATGAATCCTCTCCTTTAAATATTCACAGATTCAAGTTTTGGATACAGAAAGATTTCACTGAAAGAAATGCCTCACCTTGCTGCATATTGACACCTTATTGAAATGTAAGTGCAGTCCTTATGGGTGTCTGGGATTTTCAAAGGAGTCTAAGGGTATGTCTACACTACAGGATTAATCCGAATTTAGATAATTCGAATTTGGGAAACAGGTTGTATAAATTCGATTGTGCGCGGCCACACTAAGCACCTTAATTCGGTTTTTAACCACATTAATTCGGTGGTGTGCGGCCACACTACCCCATTAATTTAAACACAGTAATTCGGTGGTGTGCGGCCACACTAACCCTAATTCGAATTAACAAAATCGATTTAGGCTCTACTCCGTTCGTCGAGGTGGAGTACAGAAATCGATTTAAAGGGCCCTTTAATTCGAATTAACTGGCTCTGTAGTGTGGACGGGTGAAGGGTTAATTCGGATTAACGCTGCTAAATCCGAATTAATCCCGTAGTGTAGACCAGGCCTAAAGGAGGAGGTATCCATTATCATGGCAACCATCCTACCTAGCCAAATGACTCACATTGCTTAGGTGGGAGAGCAGACTCGCTCCAGGCATAGAAGTCTGGCCCAGTGACTTGACTGACCTGGCACCTAAAGAGCGGGTAACATATCATAAACCAGGGACCTCAGCAAAAATTGAGAAAAATTGGCCTAACTTTCTAGAAACTTTTGTTTAATCTCTAGTGGATGGAAACTGAGATGTTTCTCTCCTGTCTCACACACACACATACAAATACATTGAACCCACCAAACCAAGAAGACCAGGGGAGATGGCACTGTGGATAGAAACTCAGATGTTCCTCTCCTGTCACACACACACACACACACACATTGAACCCACCAAGGTGACCAGGGATGATGGCATGCTATCTGGAGTCATGTAGGGAAGTTTCCAGATACTATGAATTTTTGAATCTCTGGGGCAGGACTGAGGGGGGCACCAGGCAGGGTCAGAGCATGCACCCCTTTGCACGTCGATGGAAAATTTGAGAGTGCTGCATGCTGAGGTCTCTGTCCATCCTAGCAACATAGCCAGCATTTCCCTCCCTTTCCATTCCTTTACGGTTTTGTTCTTTTGTCTTTTTTTCACACCTTATTTTTGAAAGAAAAAAAATCAATTATATAGAGCTCCTTGAGAAGCCTTTCTAACTCCTTTAGGATCCTCTGAGATAGATAGATAGATAGATAGATAGATAGATAGATAGATAGATAGA